>NC_083559.1:12775833-13084166 GCF_018135715.1 Danaus plexippus
GAATATTTTAATTTATTTCGTGTAATTCAACCATTTTTGTGTGATTATTGAAAAATTTGCCACCGTAACAGAATATTTGAAAACATTCTTTTTTTTTATAAAATTTTATCGTTGTTTTTTTTTTATTTTAAATCTAAGCTTACGCTCATCCATCATCTGTAAAGGAAAGTCCATTGAACCTCAAACTGCCATCAAACTAGCTCAAACACAAGCTGCAAGCCATTCACCAAAACTAAACTATCTCCTAATAATAAAACCAATAAATAGCCTTTGATATTATACGTGACACCGTTTCCATTCCTTCGTGAAGAATAGTTTACGTAAAGCACGATTTAAAATTTAATTTGAGAAATTCAAATGATTTTATAAATAACCTCTCGAATTATTAATCTATAATTCAAATTAATCGATAATTTAAATTAATCGATTCGATAATTTCGCCCTGCGCCATAACGTATTAGCGTCAGTGTTCGATACTCGTCTTGTATTATAACATGTTCCACTTGATATATATTTAAATATAATATATTTATTTATATGAAAAAATCACAGCATTTAAATATAGTGTTCGCGACAATATTAATAACTATTATCTATATATTGGCTGTATTTAATTCTCGTACGTAATATAGATATTAGGATTTTTTGTTGCTTGTCTATCACTCGTAAACAATTGATGGGAATTTTTGTAATTCTTACGTTATGCTACTTCCCGCAGACAATAAATATTATTTGGTAAATTATATAAGGTGGCAACCGGAGGCATCCAGAAAACTACGAAACTTACTTATATGTATATTATAATAAAAATTACACGTTAAAACTTATAACCTTCTGGTTCACACGACTTGGTGTTCGTTCCGCGGAGTCAGCAACGTCACTCGTAATATGATATTTTGTCAATACAACGATGTTGCCCCGGCGATGTTCATTTATTTTTGAATATGTTGCCTGCACGTAACAGGTATTGGTTTGATTATTTTTTTTGGTTACATGAAAAATAATTAAAAGTTATATTGTTTAAAAAAATATTTATTCGTTTTGGATTGATATAATAATATATTTCAAAATCACGATATCTATAGTCTAAATTCTAAAAAAATATTAAATTTATTAGTTTTCAAGGACGAAAACAATGTTTATGTTCACATATAAAATAAGCGAGTAAGAATACAAAAGTAGTCCTCTATGGGAAAATAACTTTTACAATGGTTTAATAATTAATTCTGTTTTGTTTGTTTGTAATAATTTGGAAATAGTTAAAATTTCTTCAACTTGAATTCCTTAGTAAATATTTAACGGGCTTAAATTAAAAGGAGACAAAATAAAATTAAATGTACGTATATTAAAGGTTATGTAAAAGTCCTTTGGAATCATTATGTTCTTTTATTTGCAGGAAAACTTAGAAAAGTTCAACTGTTTTTCTTATACTTAATAAAGGGTCAACGAGCGGATCTAGCTTAAAGTAATAGAAACTGCTTGTGAAATTAAAAATTTGGAAGAAATACTCGCTCATTGCTATCTTTCTGTCGGAAATACTCTTTTCATTAAATTACTAAGTACTGTCGGTCCTGAAAACCAGCTGGTATAAGATGACATAACTCCACTTCTTGATATTCTCATATAGGTATCATATATATGAGAAGCTTGGATGTAAGCTTATCGGGATAAAAGTTTAGTTGCTATGAACTCTAATGTAAGCTTCTTACAGACTTTATTAATCTGAATAATTTCTCTGGACACTTCCAAAAGTACATGTGATGGAGCGTATGTAGGGAACACACATCTATACACAATGACAAAGTGTTGAGACGATCCTTACAATTTTAGCAAACAATTTTTTATTCGTTAATTGCTAAGGTAGTTTGAAAGGAGAAGTTGATGATAGAGTAAACTATTTTCAACTAGTCAGTGCAGCAACGAAACAATTTTTTTTTAAGTTGTTAAAATACCCATAAAACAAACTCTACAATTTTAGGAGGAAAGACATATCAAAACCGGGAACACACGACTATCTTTCTTGAAATGTTAATGCAATATTGTATTTTGTAAGGTTAAATTAAATTCTTTAAAGTCAATTTACGCAATTTTCATCACAGATGTAAGGTAGTTATTAGGAGGTATTTTATAAAGTACACTTTTAAGAGAGTTTAAAGAATTTAACACTTTAATTCCTGCAAACCCTGTTTTAGTATTAACAGACTCATGACAGACATTCATCATTAATTCTTCCTCAAATGCACATATTTTCGCTCCCCCTGTATTTCCTTCCAGTTACAATTTTTAAATCATTTTTGGAATACACTACTACACCATGTATTGACCTAGTGGGTATCATTTCACCTTGCACCTGTTGAAATTAGAGTCAAGATCCAATACCATGTAGCCAGGATTGAAAATGACTTAAATGAATTTTACACCTATTGATGATTTTCCTTAATTATTCTTTCAATCTAGGCGCTATTTCTCAGCTCGCAACTACAAACCCACAACGACCATAAAGCTACTGTGTTTGAGGTAAAGAGGCATTTTATTTTATAACGTACTGAAAAGAAGAAAAAAAAGAGTTTTTACACGGGTGCGTCGTACCAAATCTGGTCGCAGTCGCTACGTACAAACAAATAGCCAGACTTTGCTTACCTCTCGATTTCTGTAACTAGTAATGTATCAGATTATTCAGGAGAGAAAGAGTAGGTCCAATCCTTTTTCTCTAATCCTTTAAGGTTTATCCTGCTCAGTTGATGTTCGTCTATGTCAATCCAATGTTAAACAACGCAAGTGGTGTAGAATAGCTAAAAAGATCGCACAGTCGGGAAGACAGCTCAATAAAATTCTTTTTTGATTCTATTGTTTGATAGCAGTTCCAACCCGCCATTTGGCGGTATATCTTTTAAGAAGGGTTTGAAGATAGCAAGTAACAAAAAAAGAGAATTGCAATACTTTTTTATATGTACTAATATTTTATTGTAAAATACCCGATTTTATCGTTATCTTTATAAAAAAATGCCCTGAGAGATTGTGGGTAACTTTTCAGAAATGTTATTTTTGTAAGGTAGAGCCGTCTCATGATTATTTTTACAAGTAAAAGTGTAGTCAATGAGAATTTAAAAATCCTCATATCTATAAAAATCTCATAAAGTACCTATTAAAAATATTACATCAAGGTTATTTGCTTCCAAAAAAAAAATATGTTATATACCTATAAAATTGATAAATATTCGCCAACCTATATATACTGTTTGGGAATTACACAAAACATCGCAGCAATCTATTGCAAATCCAGTAGGGTTAACAAAAAAAGACGATCAAAGATAATATTAAACAGATTGCTCTATAACTCAAGTTTTAACTCTCATTTTATAAAGACAAAGCTATAGAGAATTGCAAAATATTTAGCAATTTTCTATTCCTAATTATATTAGGTCAGTTTTTTTCTTACATTGTCACTTACTAATACAGATTCAAAAACATCGATAAACGTTGTATCCTCTGCACTATTGTTAAATTATGAACTCCCATGCAATCCCACTGAAAATATCAATGTATGTATCAATGAAAACTTTGAAAATAATACAATCTAAATAACGTACCTACTACTGATAAGTATTTTGAAATGTAAGGTACAATACCTGAAAAGGTCTGTCGGAAAAAGTATCGGTTTTTTAAAACAATCGATCAAACAACTACGCAAATACTATAATCCCTAATATATTATATGTGTAAACAGTCACACACGATGTCATGACCTTATTTATCAGTTGCTAGACTTCACACGCTACTTTGCTCTTGAAAATTATAATTGTATGTTTTATAATCATATACAATAAATTACATATGGTATTTATCTCTACTTTCTAAAAGGAAAGTGAGAAGAATACTTCTGGCTTAACCAATTTAACGATATAATAATTTTTACGCTCTAAAACTTTAACGAGATACTAAAATATCAAATTCAAAAAAAGAATACTAAGAAAAAAGAGACATATATTCTCTTACGAATAAAACAGTTTGTAAATATGGAACTCGTACTCTTTGTTTTGTTTTCAAAATTACTAAATCGATTTTGATGTAACTCCTATAACGTGTCTACCAAACTGACATATCGTGTGAAACTGGCGTTAATTAATCCATTCATTAAATATCCGGGTCCATAGGTGAAGCTGGATACAATGTGTGAATGAAATAGTTTTATTTTCGTCTAGTATCTATTGATACAACATAATATAATATATTTTTACTTATAGTGACAATTCATATAACTATGATGGCTGGTGGCGTTAGTACAGTCACAATTAACTAGCAATCTGTTACAGGCAGAAACGTGTGTCGATTTCTTTAATTTTAATCAATAACAACGTGGGAAAGTACCGCGTCGTACATTTTATTATATAAGGAGCAATTTGAAGAATTCTACTTCAAATCATATTGTAAACCATACAGTGACATATTGATCAGAGCTATGGCAGCTTGTGGTAGCGAATTATTATTAGTGCTAGTGACGATTAGCGTCTGTTTAGTGGACAGCAATCCAAACGTGTACGGTGAGAGTTGTTTTTAAATAATATATAAACATTCAGATACAACTACCGAATTCATTCTACTATATACAATTGGAACTATCCGTATCGTGGGACTTAAGATAACACGGATACATTTATTTACTTAGATAAGTGCAAGTGTGTTAACCGCCGTTTATTGTTTTTATAATATTTTCAGTCGAATTGTAAAAATAATTTCCAATAAAGGTATAATGTAAAAGATCACATTATATGTAATTATTCCGCAGTACTCGAAATCACATGGATCATAGATTGAATATTTCAAAGTACGAATCAACCAAAACAAAACAAAAACAAAAATTTAAATAATTCATTCTAAAAAATACATAAAACGACTCATTATAAAAGTGACACGGTTGTTCATTTTATGTATTTAGCTCTGGTCTTATTTATAAAAAACTAGCTATTAGTGCAGGTAATTTAGAATAATCTTTTAATGTAAGTCTAATTTAAAAAAAGAAGCATATCAAATACGAGGCGAGGCTAATTAATATTTTCATAAAAACAGGTTTAGCTCGAACCCAATCTTACGTGTACTACACGAAAAGCGACTGGGGTGGTCTGCCGTCGACCGACGTTCGGCCGTTGGAGACCCCGGTGCCCTACGTTGTGATCCACCACACGTACATACCAGGAGCTTGCGGCACCCCTGAACAATGTAAAGCAGATATGAGATCAATGCAAAACTATCACATCAGTATGGGCTGGGGAGATATTGGATACAAGTAAGAAATTAATTCAATTTAATGATTGTTTTACATAATAATAATTTTGTTACCACCTTTCGCCTATATAGGATATATATGTATGTATCTAATTTTAAGATAAATGTCAATGTCAAAGTCTTCTTTTTTTATGATCCAAAGTTTTGAACTTTTTATTTATGGACATGTATGTATTAGGTACATTTATGTAATATTAACAATATGTCTGTCATTCTGTTTATCATCGTTAACTAAGAATGGTTAAACGTATTTTAATTGGGCTCTCAATAGATAATGCTGACGTTTTTAAGATATTTAACATCTCACTAACGAACACAGACCAAAATATAACCAGTGAATAAACACGTAGAACTTGAAGCCGTTATTAGACACGAAATTATCAAAACAAATGTTCAAGGTCTTCTTTGAAATGTTACAAAAGCAGCAATATTTTAATAAGAATCCTCATTCAGCGTCGTATTTATTACGTCTATATTGAGTTTAAGAATAAACATCTATATCTGAATGATATAATATTTCTAATATTAATATTTACAATTATATTAAAAACGATTGTCTTATATATATATCTAAAACAATATTTTAATCGCTTTTTAATAGTATAGTAATGTCTCACTTTCAGTTTCTGCGTTGGCAGCGACGGCGGCGTTTACGAAGGCCGAGGTTGGGACAACATCGGCATACACGCGGGTCGTGCTAATAATAACAGTATAGGGATTTGTCTCATAGGGGATTGGAGGGGTAAAAAAAAACGCTGATATTATAATTCTATATGAATAATAAAAATAATCCTTTATGGTAATGTAGAAAATTTTGTATAAAAAAAAATTGTTTTATTATAATTTCAGTTGAGGATCCACCAGAAGCTATGTTGGAGAGCACTAAAGCTCTAATCAGAACCGGAGTATTAAACGGCAAAGTCAGCACCGCGTACAAGCTGGTGGGTCACAGACAGGTCATGGCGACGGAGTGTCCCGGGAACGCTTTGTTTAATATAATATCAAAGTGGCCCCATTTTTCTAATAAATTTAATTTAAATAAAGAATTAATTAAATATTGAATACGTTTGTTTTTTTACGCTATGTCCTAAAACTGAAACAGCACTTAGTAAAATTAAAGATGCAAAAAAATGGCGAACATAATATATGTTGGCAATTTCCTTTGGGTAATAATCTTTCAAAATAAGCAATGCTATATGTTTCTCGAAGCGAAAAGACGTGCATAGATTAGCCAGAAAGTCAGACAGAGACACAACTATAAAAAAGTAAAAAAAAAATTGTCTAAGCATGAAGTTAAAAGGTTTTTATTCATTTGACAAACAGCCAACTAAATTTTATTTATTTGTAGATATAAACGACAAAGGTATCTCAAATAAATATTTACAACTACTAATAATTCTATATTTAATTAATCATGATAATGTAAGTTCGTCCGTATATCTGTTTGTTTTCTAAAACTCCACATTCGAAAAAAATTTCAATTAAGTTAGATTTCAGTAAAACAAATCCGTTTTAAATAACAACTATTTTATATAATTAAATATATATATGTGTGCGTGTGTGGGTGTGTGCGTTATTATATCTTATTTATAAAAAAATATATAATAAAGTATGAGGGAAAGTACAGGTAATTGTATCTTGGAATAAATATACAAGTTGTAGTTGTTGTACCGAATGTAATATTAAATATAATAAATTATAACATTAATGTTATAGTTTATGTTTCTTTCTTTAAGAAAAAGAAAAATATATATACAAAAGATTTACCTCGTAAAAAACTTCCGCAATGATAACGCTTGCCGGGTATTTGAATGATCAAAAACATTAAATAAAATATAGGTAACATTATAATACCTTTTTAATGACAAAGTTATTCAATACGATATATGATCATATGTTATTTGTTTTTTCTAATAATGGATTTATTTAAAACGATCAATCATTTTAATGGACGAAGAATACAAAAATAAAAAGGTTGATAATTAAAAATATTTTTTTTTTTCGTAAAGTAAAGATAACAAAAGATAAATCTGTAAATAATGGTTAAAGAACCATCTTGGACATTTTATCTCAAGTGCTCAAATACATTCCGCTAAGTGAATGCTAGGATAGTTAGATAGGTAATGCTAGGATAGTGCTAGGATAGTACAAATTTTCTCGCACTAAATGTACAGCAATATAACTTTGATATAAAACATGTTTATCGTTTTGATTGACAATTTTTTATTTAATTTCATTAATAGTATTCATTTACTTCAAATCCATTAACTCTCTGATAATATATATATATAATGCAAACGTAACCGCCATTTTGGAAGTGCTGGCAAAATTAATGTTGAGGGGCTATGACGTCATGGGCTTTATCAACTTTCTGAATAGATAAGTTTAAAAAATCAAAGCACATTTTGATAATATTGTGTGTCACTTGATATCTACAACGATTATTGTCTGATATCATTGTGTCCGAATGTAAAACGGTGACTTGAATTTGATTATTTAAGATTCTATATTAATTTTATTGATGATTAATTCTATATTAATTTTATTGATGATTGCTTCCAAGATGGTGTCACCGCGTGGTTACTTCTTACTAACATAAAATCAAAACCGAGAAAATGAATTCTATTGCTTAGACTGAATCACACATTATTTTATTGAGATATTACTATTTATCTTCTGTTGCTTTAGGAAATTTCTTTCTCATTTATAATGAGGTTGATGAAAAAATCTGTTCGACTATAAAATGTCAAAGACGTGATTAAATTAGAGTTATATTTTTTTCACTATCCTAGTACTCATGTCAAGGGAGTTAGGGAATTGAATGACCCAGATTGGATGACCTTTTCTAAGAAAATATATGTACTGTAATATGTCTTATAGTTATTCAATCTCAAAAGAATAAATATAGTTTTGACCATAAATTAGAAAAGAAATTGAAAAGATATACATATTAAATTTTTGTACTAATTAAAAACTACCTACCAATATGTCTTTGTACAGTGCTACAGTCATCGCGTTGTGTAAGACAATTAATCATTACTGATTTATTTTAAAGTGATAAATACGCATATATTTTTTTTTCAGTTAAACAATAAGCTCGTCATCATCGGAATTATCGTGCCACATTTATCAATCAACAAAAAGGTTTTAAATTAGATACTTTAGAATCCTTGACATATGTACAGATGTTTAACGAGTACATTAGCTTTTTGTAACCATCTCAATTATATTGTGTAACAAAGCCCCATTGAATAATAGGTACGAACAATTTTTTTGACGTGATCTATTCAAACATATGCGGAACATACCTGCTCGTATTTCAGAAAATCAAAAATGACACAATATAAAAAGATTCCTTAATTAATATTTATATGTTTAAATGAATTGCTTTGAATCAGGAATTTAATATCAAATGCACATAATAAATCAGATATTTTGTACGAAATATACTTTTTATATAAAACAGAATCTTTAACTTATTTGAATTGAATTAAAATTTAAAAGAATAGGTTTAATCCTATAAGAATAACAAAATATAAAGTATAGGCTAACAATGTAGTATTAAAAAAGGTACATTAAGTGACATTCTATATAGTTTTTTTCGTGTCAAAAATTATCAAAAATTTCGCAATAGAAACTCACGTATTTGCGAATAGCGGTTAGGGTCGCTGCATTCGTGAAACTGCGGGGATTCACCTCAGTGCCAGATGACTATAAACGTACTTAGACTGCGGAGAATTCTGTTATACGATCACTGCTGCCAAAACGATACGCCATATTTATTGTAACAATCGAAAACTTTAATACATTCCATTCATCCGCATGTGACGGTCCTTTCCACGGTAAGATTATTACATTATACTCTTAGTTGTTGTCACGAAAATGAGTTTTTATTTCCATGTTCTTATTTTTTTCTCGAGCATAAGCGATTTGTTAGCAACTTCACGTACTATATTTAATTTGATATTGGACTTCAGGTTTTGTATATAATACTATATTTATTAAACATATATATGTTTTTTTAAATTATATATTTTAAAATGTGAGAATCAAACGAAATAAAACTATAATACGCTTAGTTTTAATATTTTTAAACGCATTCATTAACGGAAGCGTTCTTAAAATATTATTAGTTAATTATTAACTGGGAATTTATAGTTAATTTTCTATTCAATGAAATGCAATGAAATAAAATAAAAATTAATATCTACAATTAGTGAAAAATTATTGAAGATATTTATTTTTGTGGGCTCGCTACGAAAATGGCAACGGGTACTTTTGGGAAGAACTATTAAATCGAGTCAAAGCCACGCATTTTCCGTTAAATATGAATTACATAAAGAAAAATAAAGATAAAAAAAAATATTATTATTATTTCAGACAGATTTTTATTTACGATCGAAAAAACTAAAACTAATGAATAAACAAAAAAAATATTGTTTAATTATTTTTAATTCGGAATATTAAAAATTGGTCTTAACTACACCAATAACATATACATATTAGTTTTTGTAATATTAAATTAAATTATGTATGGTTCTGAACATATGGAGCTTGTAATCTAACTAATATTCATATGAATTACGTCATAATTTCAACGATATGTAAAAATTTAACTAAAACTATATTTTTTAGATAAATCTTTTTTTAACTTTTTTATTTTACATTTTCTCTGTCATCACGATTGCTTTCCATTAATGGTGATTAATGAAAAACAAGTTGTAAGTATCTCAAGACAGTAAACGAAACGTATTAATGTGTTAAATAATACTCAGGTGTAATTCGTAAAGAGGTTTAATTAAATTTCAGTTTGAAACGTTATTTGAATTTCCAAGCTTTTGTACGGGAACAGTACAGTAGCGGCGCTTAGTCACGAATTACGCAAATTAATGCTTACATCAATTAAGATATAACAGTAAAATGAGATTCATTCTTTAGTTATATTTTTCTTATATTTTTATATAATAACATGATATCAAATATAAATAAAAGATAACGAACCATTAGGATAAATACGCCATGTTTTAAAATCAATAGAATACAAATTTAATTGACAATTCATAGATAAAATAAATTGTGTTGATCGTATAACAAACAATACTTAAAATATTAAAGGTACGTCATGTAACTGATAAGAACCAAGTACTCGTTACAATATTTTGCGATAAAATTGTTTGTTATTAAAATCACAATTATCATCAGAATATTTTAATGATTGTTTTAGAATAATGACGATTTATATCGAACTCCTAGTTTGTGCGTATATAGTGGATATAGCGAGCAGCGGCGCTGTATTCCGTGGGCAAGATGGTAAGTGAATTTTATAATAGATAATTTATAGTCATCTTTTTAAACCGGTGGAAGGAATGAATTGTACATTTATATCGATCAAATCGTTCTTTTTGATACACTGATAACGAGATGTGAAAATGTTTTTATTAGGAAATGATAAGGTTTAAGCTATTACACATAGATGTTACTTGTACGTTGAGAATCATTCTAATATTTATAAATATGTTGTTGACATATTATTTACCTGAATCCAGTCGATTGGGCTGTACTAAATCGAGCGATTCCTTCAGAAGGCATATGCAAAATGTTGAAAATAGATGCAGAAAGTAGTGATTATTATCAAAAATCATTTGTAAGCGTTTTTAGAGGATAGTTTATGATCATGGTATTGTTTTCAGCTGATGATGACAACGAGGTGTCTAGTTACGATTTTCCCTACGTGACCCGTTCCATGTGGCACGCTAGACCTCCAAAAGAAAAGATACCCTTGCAATCACCAGTACCATATGTAGTCATACATCACTCCTATTCGCCACCGGCCTGCTATGACGGTGTAACCTGCCGTCAAGCTATGAGGTCCATGCAGAACTTCCACATGGACTCTAGAGGCTGGTGGGACATAGGTTACAAGTGAGTGATTATTATACCCCTTTTCTTCATCTTAATCCAACAATTACAAGAACAACATTTAAACCTTTAAGCATGATTAAGTCAATGCATAAGAAAACAAAATATATTCCGCAATTAAAATGGATAATCATAAAACTAACAAGTTGAAAAATTACATAAATAAGTCTGTAAAATTAATCTTTTGGGAGTCTGAAATTGCTTATATCAGAAAGGTAATGTTGTTAAAAAACAAACTAATATAGATAACTGCTTAGTTTCGCCGTCGGCAGCGATGGAGCAGCGTACGAAGGCAGAGGATGGACAGTGCTAGGAGCGCACGCTCTCCACTTCAATAACATTAGCATTGGAATATGTCTGATTGGGGATTGGAGATGTGAGTGTCACTTATACAACGAGCAAACCAGGAAAACACTTATGACATTTTATTATATAATCTGGTAGAGAATGGCTTCCAAAGGACGGCTTCCTATACTGGATTGATAGCTAGCTTGGTTTGAGAGAAAAATTGTATGGCCTGAAAACTCTCTTACCACTAATTGGCAGATGGATATGTGAGGGTTGTTTGCCCTTATTATTTAATGTATAAAATCTACAAACATATGTCACTTATATTCTATTACTTTTCCGGTGTGAAAGCATACATGTTACAAGCTTTTATGTATGTATACGCTGACTCAGGTGATAGCTAGACGTTTATAATAGTTGACAATTGATCCGGAGGCATAACAGGAATGTATTCCCTTTGGAATTAATTTCTTTTATGTTAGCTACCGTTCTGGATAAATGCTTTATAAAAAACATACATCTATAACGAATTCGTTCTAATCTGATCTATATCAGAAATTTTAATATATTTTTGTATTTAACAGTCTTAGTGCCGCCTTCAAATCAACTGAAGTCAGCCAAAGCTCTAATAAATGCCGGAGTAGAATTGGGATACATCAAAAGCGACTATAAGCTTGTTGGTCATAGACAAGTCCGGGAGACTGAATGCCCTGGTGACGCCCTGTTCCACGAGATACAAACTTGGGACCATTGGTCATCCTTCCCCGCCTCTTATAAGGATTTAGATAAAATTGACTTGACTGGATCTCAGAATAAAAGTTAAATTATTTATTAAAGGGACTTTTTGTTACAATTTTTTTAAAAGCTCTTATTGTTATTTCATTTTAGTAAAAAAAAACTCTAGAGGTAGTGATTGTAAGAGAAAAATATATATAATATTCTGTTGACTTTTTATTGATAATTTTACTTAACCTTCATATTCTCAACAAGACACTTTTTTGATTCACATTCCGTGACTGTAATTATATATATATATATATATATATATATATATATATATATATATATATATATTTATATTTGCTCATTACAACTATTATAAAAAGCAGAAGTATTTTGCCCTTTAATCTTAAATCAGACAGAATGTTGTTCAAAAAGAAGCAAGCGAAATTTTTTGTCTGCGTATTCAAAACTCCAAAGTCTAAAATTATTTATCCAACGAGATTGACCCACTCCAGTCATCTTTATGAAAAAAAAAATCAAAATAAGGGCATACATAAATTTATATGATTAATATCGTAATAAGACCGACTTGTTGACCAAATCACATCACATTTATCATCATACAAAGATTCCACTAGATCTAATTTAACTGTATCCTTTGCTACAACTGTATCATTTGTATTTACTGTGGCAAACGATTTTATCAGGTCATTACGATTTTCACACTTATGTCAGGGTTTAAGCTAGGACATCATCTCTGAATGAACAAAGACAACATCTCTGAATGAACAAAGATCTGCTATCAAATGACAATAATAATTTAGCTTTAATGTCCATTCTAAATGTTTTTATATTCATGATTACCGTTTTATCTAAGGGAGTCCCCTAGACGACTACACAAACAAGTTTCTTCATATTTTTCTCACAAGTCCGTGATGTAACCTTAAGTGGGAAATGAGTGTGCCATTGGAATAATGTCACTGACCCCGTTTAATACTATAATGAATCACCCTTTTTATTTCATTCGAATTTTGAATATTTTTCTTTAGAATATAAAATAGGAAAAAGTGATACCTATGCTTCTTCACATAACGCAAGTTACAGTTAAATTATTAAAAATTTAATTTCTCCTAACAAATCCCCAGATAATCAAAACATGGTTTGTAAGTTGTAGGTCCTGGAAATCAAATAGCATACATACATGTTAACTGTCTAGCCAGGGGTAGTGCTATTGGCAACGGTTATCAAATTTTATCAGACAGCTCATTTAACTGATTGCTGTTTTAAACCGAAATAATAAAATAAAAACTATATCCGTAAAGTATTGGATACCTGTAGCGTAAATAGAAGCCAACTCAATTTTTCGTTGGAACTCATAAATCATCACAGTGACTCATCAGTATTATGACCATAATATACGTAGTATAATTTGTATTATAATCACGGTACTTATACGTTTTATATTATACACAGCACGTGATGCATACGTCACAACGTGGGTCAGCAAAGAGACGTCAAGGTTCGCTAATTGCTTACACGTTTACGGTAACGGTAAGAACCATGATTTATCATTTTTATTTATAAAAAAAATATACAAAAACAATTGTATATCTTATCAATGTTGCTCTTGTTTTGATTTATAATCACATTATTGAACTTTTAAAATGTCAAAGAAAATAGTACCAGCTCCAACTGGCACCATGAAGTTATCAGTTACGTGTACTGGGATATTACAAGAATCCAAAACAAGATAAAATATAATAAAGCTGTAATATATAACGTGACAACGGTTACTTGGTGGTAAAGCGGTAAAGTACAAAGGATCAGAAATGAAAATTGGTTTAATTAGAAACATTTTAATGACAAGATGATTTCACAAAAAATAGTTGTTTGTTGAAAACTCTACAGCTACAGTATTACTAATATTTGATAGATCTAACTGGAAGTAAATGCTTAAGATTACGGCAGAAAAAAAGGACAAATCATAGATTGCCAGTATTAAAAGCAAATAATGACAGATAATAAATAAACATTATATTTCATTCTTTAATCTGTGGTACGTAGTTGTTTGCTAACTAGAATTACGGAAACAGGATAAAAGGTTTTCCGTAAACATAGGAAAAAATGTATAAATAATGTATTACATGCAAGGTTGCTTAAAAATATACACTATGGTATAAAATTTGACTTTGTGTTAATAAATTAAATCACAAAAACATTCCTGTCTGATAAACTTAACAAGTAACAATTGTTGGAAATTAAATTGATCGAGGGGAATTTATTTTAGTCAATTAACAACTGATAAGCACTGAATAACAAGTTATATTTTCATTCAATATAATTTATTAATAAAAAAAAAAAACAATATCATAGATTAAAGGAAGTATCTGTTGCAATCATTGCCTCGCGGTATGAAGTGTTCGAGAACGCGTCAACCGTTCAAACTATTCTAGGAATCAGAAACGCCATTTTCAAATAATCGAATCTACCAAGACTATTTCAACATGCTACTGTACAATAAACTTTGTTAAATACATCTTAATCAACAATTTCTATATGATGAATATTATTGAAAAAACATTGAATATATCGATATTGTCGCTAAAAATGAGAAGTCGTCATTCTTACATGTTGAAATACATAGATATGTGCAAATTACGAAATACGTCCCGCTCTTATTAGATATGAGTGAGTGGGACAGTTGTAGCACAATTTAGATAAATTTATACATGTAAGAGTGATCCGTCCATGCACATATATAATTATAATATAAAATTGCAATTTTACACCATAACGTGTTGGACACGGCGCGGTAAAGCTTCGCTGCGGACGTAGGCCATTTCATCAGGAAACTAAGCGTAATGCGATCACAAATATTTAATAAAACATTAAAGCACATCAATTAAATCTTAATTATTATAAATCCATAAATAGTATAAGAGAATAGCTATTTATAAATAAAATGCATCTAGCTTTATGGATACCTCATAAGACGTGAGACGTTCTTTGAAAAAAAAAAAAATTTATCTAATAACAAAATGATCAATGACAACAATCCCTGGAAGCGCGTACATGTAAATAATTTTATATGATATAAGATAATTAATTACACAATAACAATGAAATATTAAACTAATGTTTATCTTATGTAGAAATGTACCAACATTGAACTATATAGAAAAATATACGAAGATATAATTTTGAATATGTATAAAACGTGTGTTTGTTGGAAAAATTTATTCATAGAGGTGTATTATTTTTTATATTATTTTTTTTACTAACTAATCTTTATAAAGTCGTTATTATACTTATGTTTTAATATTTTTTATGTGGAGAACGATTTAAAGGGCTTTCTGGAGGTCAAGGCACAGGAGGAGGGTAGAACTGAAATTACAAAGTATGGTTCACTGTAACGGACCGTTGGTCATTATTAACGTTTAGTTAAAACAAAAATTAGGTTCTCACACACACAGGTACATCGTCTTATATATATTAAATTGATACATGTATTTCATTACATATAACATTAAATAAGACATCTTTATTTACCCTAAAATTGATATCCATATATTTTCTTACATCAGTGATAAATGACTGGGAAAAAATCTACGTGATAGAGTATCAAAATATATATGTATTTAATTTTTTTTTTAAGTTTTCGGTAAATTTTATTGCGTCCTTAAAGCCAGGCTGAGTGCACATTGGGGACATTTATAAAATTTATATGAATATTTTAATTTTAAAGACAGTGTAACGATAATATAATACAAACATATAAAAGTATACAAGAGTTCAAAACTGTTTTACAGTTAATATATAATTTTAGGACATGTACATACATGTATATACATACATATCCCATATTATATTATATGGAAGCGATGTGTACTTGTTATTTCAAGATTTAACAATGTGCGCTATGCCTTATACTCCGATAGTACAGACAGTAAAAAGATAAAATTCAATATATTATTTATGAAACGTCTAATATAATTCATAATTTATTCTATCATCTATAAATATATATTTTGTATAAATTTGATCTTTATTTGTTCTCTATTAGAGTTTGAACTTGAAGGACGAGATCCCTTGCAAGTGATAGAACGGCGGCAGCGTCGTGACGCTCGGCCATCTCTGAGAATAATAATTTTCATTAATTAAATGTAACACAATTCTGTTAACTAAGGTTTGTTTCTAGATTCATTCTGAAAACGGGGAACAGTTGCAATAATGAATTTATAGGAAATTGTGTAAAAGTCAAAAACTATTTTTCATTCTTTTGAATCTCTGCTATACTTTTCAGAATACCTTATGTTATATATATATTTTCTATTAAAAAAAAAAAAACAAAATACACCTGAAGACAGAAATTATTTATCTGCAAATAAAAATTATGGTCAAACTTAAAGCTAACGAAGTCCTACCGTTGAAGAACTTGATGATGTCCGTGAAGTCCATGGCATTAGCGAGGATGACGTCACGATAGGTCTCCAGCAGCGCCAGCGCTAAGAACAGCACCATGTGCTCAGAGGACACGTAACGAGCTGACCAGATCAATTCCCACGCGGAGAACACCTTCCATATTGATAAACTGATTTTATTAAACATCTTTGGATCATAGAAGGCGTAGGCGAAAGGATACAACGATTTTAGCCCTTAACTTGAAGCAATAATTTGTATAGCACCTAAATGATAACAGGCAAATTTATAGATATAAAATAATTCCCTTGTTAATATCAGACATAATGATAATTTACAATAAAATAAATTTATACTTTCGAAAAATACTCATACAACTATTTTTCATATAAAATAAGATAAGATTTATCGTTGCTTCACCAAAGACATATTCATCCTTTCAAAATAACCGCATTTCTAAGCTTAGTCACTAGCACTCACATCCTGGTACAAAAGTTCTCTCTTAAAGTCCAGCAAGAACCAGCGGTAGCAGAAGTAGAAGTGAGTGTAATCGCCGTGGGCGTGCATTAACTCGTACAGCTCGCAGTCGAGAATTTGTATCAAAGACCTGAATTACGATTGTAAATAAAACAACTAGATTTCAAAAATTTACTTACCACGATTGAAAAAGGAATTTGAATGACACACAAGATTATGCAACAACAGACAAATGTTTTTTGGACATGTATCTCAATTTAAATTAGACATCAAATACTGTAATATAAACATAAAATACATAAACGTTATTTAATTCATACCATCACATATATTTTTGAATTATTACAGAACACCACGTATTTAGGCAATAGGTTCTCATATTAGGTACTTAGACAAAATGTCTTGAATATTTTGTTACGAAACAAAATCATTTCGATAGCATACTACGATATACATATGTACGTATGTACTGACCTCATATCTGCAAAATGTGCATCCATGGCCTGTCCCGATGGGAAGTTGTCTCTAGCGCGTGTCATCAGCTGTGTGAACAGGGCGTGGGCGGCCGCCTCCTCGCGGACTACAACCAGCAGAGGAGCTGCTAGGTCACACATGCCCTGCATGTAACCTGTCTCCAGATGCTCCCACACATACCTTAGATATATTGGATTTAATAAGAACCTAATGTTCAAACAATATGTGACCTCGCAAATAACGATAATGCATTTCACTTACGAATGTCTAAAGATTTTCATCATTATTAAAATATTAAATGTATGTATATATGTATTTCGATTGATAGGGCCAACTGAATACTTAATTATTCGTTTCCAAACTTATCCAATAAGTGGTTAAATAACTACAGACTATCCTACAAGTTATTAACACGAAATTTTGTTAGAAAATAGTAACAACAATTTTCATAACGATTCCTTCTAGATTTTTTTTTCATTACGACGCTGATGCTGTAACTGTTATATATTAAGTGATATTTATTTGGCATGGTTTTTTTTTAAAAGCTAATAATGTAAGGCGACGAATTCGTTTTTTATTAAGCACTTCGTTTGTAATTTAGACCTTCTTTAAATTCGTAGATCAATAATAACCATTGCGACATTAATAATACTCAAACACAACTTACGTGCACATAATGTTCCTCAGTTTATCTAAATTTTCGTCATTAAAGAAAGGATAATTTCGGTCACATCTCTGAACATCCTTTTCGATGCGGTGAAGATTTAACGCGAAACTCTCAACCAATTCATTCTGTGGAAGGCGGTCAAAAAATATTTTTCCTAATATTAATGTTTTAACATGCCATAGAAAAATAAAAGTGAAATATTTGAAACAAAAAAAAATATGTTCATATCGGTGAAACAAATAAGAATAGCTAAATCTTAATTCTATCTTATTAAATAAATACTTAAACCAATGCGTGATTATTGGTTGGAATGATGTAAAAAAATGCCTGATCAAATTTTGCTGAATCTCATATCCGACACGCAAAGTTCTGATGATATATTGTAACAGTTACCGAATAGACCCCTCCATTAGAGCTAGCTGGTGATACGCAGTCGGATCTGTTGTCAGGACGAGCGTCACTTGGCTCTAAAGTGTCGAAGGATGCTCCTGCGGACTGAGACTCCTCACGGACCACACCCAATGGACTACGAGCTGGACTTACGTTAACTGCCGGGTGATTAATACTCATGATCTTGGATTTAAGCTTTTGCCAACTGCTACTTAGCATTACATAATTTTAATTATTGTCACAACTATTCCTTTACTTTTTCCAACGATTTAAATCATCTATATTCGTAACGATTATTTTTTGTGTCATTAAGAATGTTATACATTTACAAATTTTTGTTAGTTTATGTTGTTTTTATATAATTATCGCTACAGAAATAATGTTTACCTGTAGTACCACCGGACGCAGGTGAACCAGATGGCACCAAGTCAACGGAGGGATTTGTTATAATCACGCTAGTATGTTGCTGTTCCTGTCTTGTTGTTTGGTTTTCATCCACTTTATCATTACCATTAATATTTATATTGGCACTATCAACACTGCAAAGCAGACCTCTCCCTTCGCTCTTTTGTACGATACCTTCAGCTAATCTCTTGATTTCCGCTATGCTCTCCCTCCTCATCTCTGGATTTTCGATTACACTCTTAGCGTAGACATCTTCGTCGTCTTCTTCTAGCTCAGTGAAACTATCATCAGCAATATCTCTATCACTTGTCTCAGTCTCTCCGTTTAAAGTTACATCGTCTTTTCCTTTCTCCTCTGAGTCCATTTCTATGTTTTCCACTTCGTCTATGCTAGGCGCTCGTGATAGCACCGGTTTAGATTCAGGCTTCTTTTGTTCATTTTCGCTTGGTTCAGGGGAAACTATTGGAGGATTATCAGATATCACACTGCAATCGTCTTCAAATACCTATGAAATAAGAGTCATATTTTTTATACAATATACATAATTGGTCAGATTTTTTTTTAAGAAATTTTCATATGCATCTGGCTGACCTCATTAGCCTCGCTAGCTTCAGGTCGTGGTTTTCCTGAGGCTTCACTAAGTCGCGCTATGGACGCGGCTGTGGCTTCCCTGTCACGCTGTCGAACAATCGCCTCAACACATAACCACTCTGACATTGTTGTTTCATACTGACGGCGGTAAGCTGCGTCTTGTTCGGTTCGCTCTTCTGCTGTTGAACCAAACCTGAGGGGTATTATAAATTTGGTTTATCCTTTAGACTACCAAACTGGATTTATAATAAAAAAAAATTAATATGTTCTTATTTTAAATACACTATTAAAAGTAGCGATAAATAAAAAGTGTTTTCATATTGTTACAATGGGAATGGGGAGTATCTTTTCCTTTTTGGAAGTAGAGCCATGGGACAACTAAATTTGTTCAATAGGGCAATCAACTATCAAAAAATAACAAAGGACTTTGTAGGCCGACATAAAAGCTGTTTGAGATTACGCGATCATTTTACAGCAAAATAAAAATAAAGGATTTATTATATACAATTTATTAAATTTATAACAAAGTGAACTTACTCATAGTAACCGAGAAGATACGGCCAAACCTCTCGTCGTATGTCGTGTTGTACCCCTCCATAGTATACTACACGGTAAACTTCGTCCTTATCAGTCACCGCACCTTTATTATCCATCATGGAATTCCAAAGTTCCGCAGTAAGGCCGTTCTCTGTGCCTTCTACAGAAAATAAAACATAGACATTACTGTTACCTATTTTAACATTGCTAAGCACAAGCTCTTAAGTCATTGGATGTATCTTTACTAATATAAAGGGAAATAAATTCTGTACCGCATCTCCCATGTTTTAATGTTAAACGAAGAAAAAGCATAAAGAATTCATTTTTTTTTTTTGCTATGTTCGTTGAACATACTATGATGCTGATTTTTTTTCGTGAAAAAGTTTTATTCTAAAAACCTACAACTTTTCAAAAAATAGTAATAAATTAGGAGAGTACCAAAGGATACCACTCTCCCATGCCGCTAACTTGGTCACGGACATCCCCAATGTATTTAAGATTACGCTTCCAAAACATGTAAATTATTACACATACGCGTATAAAATCACGTCTATATCCCAAAGCAAATAATTTGAGACCATACAATTAAATTCTCACACCTTCGCATAACACAGCTTGACATTTCTACAGCTCATTCATTTATTTCATCATAAACAAACTTTTTATATTTTTATAATGCCAATACAACCTCTGCAAATTATATTGGGATGAACAAGACCGCTGAGATGTGTCCGTACTGTTGATAAATGGCGACAGTAAGCTAGCCATCCGTAGAACGCCCTGGATATGATTTGACGACGCATAGTACTGCAGACGAGTTCTATAGATGCAGCCTGGACACGTAATTGCGTTAAAGACTGTTAAGTGTAAACATCACATATATATTAAATCACTGAACAACGAAAGCCAAGTCACCTGTTCTACGAAATTATTAGCCGGCGTAGCTACGATCCCATTCACAGAAGGCGGAGGACAATCTACGGACATGGTGGATGAATCTGATGAAGTTGTTGACGTAGAGGCCAATGGTCTACGAGGCGTCCTTGGAGGAGATTGTATCACACGCTCCAATAAAGAATGACGTATTGCTGAAATTTGATTACAACATCAAAATCTGCGAAAAAGCTGGCTTTAATTTTGATGTCGAACAACAAACCTATACCTTCTCTGTCAGTGAGTGCGTTATTAACAATACGAAACACGTAATCTCCCGCGGCCTCGTCCCAATCCGGTTCTTCGGATTCACCGGACTCGCAAAGACTTGGCATCGGTCGTCTACGGATTTTACCACGTCCGAACACCTACATTTATGCAATATATTACCAAAAAATTTATTATCTACATACATGTTCGTGTATCTAATTTGCGACATTAGTATTGGAAGGAATAATGTACACGTATTATAAGAAATCCCTAATAGATTAAAGACATAATTAGATTTCATATATCCTTCCCAACAATGACAATCCTCAATGTATCTTGAGACTAAATTGAATTTACTTTTCCGCTTCCCCTTTGTGACCACAACGGCGGATCCAATTGTCCGTGTGGTAGAAGGCCAGTTTCTAAATTGCTTAGAAATGATAGAAGATGTCCTCCTGTAACAAATACATCTTAATATAATTAAATAACTTTCATATAATGTCCTTGTAATCTGAACCTGTTTTTATATTGTAAAAACAATCATAAATTTATGTGATTTAAATTAAATACAATGTGTTCTTGTAATATATAAAATATTATCGATGTATTTATTAAGAAAAATCATGGTCGATTCTGAAAATAAAATGTAACAAATAATATATATGTACATTTATATTAATAAAATTCCAGCATAAATTAATAAAGACTTTTTAAGTATTTTAATAGAAGCGGTTCTAAAATTTTACCTTTGGGGAATTGTATCGGTGGACGTTGGACGCCGTCTTGTCCAACAAGTATGAGGGCATCACTCGCCTGTGACCGATGTACATGAACGTACACGACCTCCCACACACAGACTTGGAGGGACATCGCCCAGTATACACTGGCAAAAATGACACTAAATAAATCATCAGATTTAATTACGCATCCAACGATAACTGAATAAATTCATTAGTTATTTTTACGTAGCGTTATTCAGATTTTAATGAATTACAAAACCGACATGCGACTTAACAAATGTACCTATTAGATACATTTATATGATTCTTTATTGCCAATCCGAAGTTTTTAAGTTATTTCATTTGCTGCATAAAATCTACAAAAAATTTACGGTAGTGATAAAATTTTGAACCAAATTAAATAATAAAACAGTCGTGCCAAGCAAAGCAAACAGTGTACATACCAATCGATACAAAGGGGTCCGGAACATCGCCGTCTATATACAGTACATGGCGCCTTACTAGACAGAACAGTATGGGGACAAGCCGTTGTATGTACTAGGTGCCAGCGACTACACATTCAATGTTTATAGACTAATTCGTCAAACAACTAATACAGAAACTTAAAATAAATGAACATGTAAACTCACAAACACTTCAATACATAAAGCATAAAGTAAAACTTCATTAGAATTAAAAAAGCTATAAAGAACTTGCAGATAATGAGTTAAAGGAACTGCATATCACGTTATGTAAGTCATACCTTTTGTCGACACCTTCGCTCTCAGCGTATCCATTCATCAACTGATTAGGCGTCCATTTTATGACGAGACCAGCTGCTGTCTGATGCAGGCTCAAATAACCTGGCATGGGTTCTTCTACATCTTTCTGTTATATTAAAAAAATATATCAAACTAATTAATACATAACTTTGAAACTCGAATGTAAGTAATCCTTTCATATTATTTATATATTGCTCAGCTTACCGGTTGAACCCGTACATTGTTTTTGCCATATAAAAGCGTAGCTCTCGAATTTTGGTGTAAGCTCTCCACATAATCTTTGGCAGTAGAACTTGAAGTATTGCCAGAGGCTAGATTAACAAAGTTTTGGTTAATATATTAAGTTTGTTTACATTTAAGGTCGTAGTTAGGTCACTAAACAGTGGTCTCTATTTGCTTTGCTAGCAAATGTGTTTAGTAAAGTATTATACGTATAAAGTAATCTTAACCTTCATTCATTTAATTTAAAGTTTGTGGCATTAATAATGCCAGACTAATTTAAAAATAAGAAGATTAAAAACATAAGACTCGAGTAAAGTTCTGAACATGATAAAAACTCGCTTATCGCTTGAAAACAATGAAGTCTTTGTTATGAAGTATCTATTTAAGCATAACAGACTCTTCTTTTTAGAAAGTTTGTATCAAACTAAATACAAGAATAAAAAGTTTCTTTGTAAAATCAGACAACTGTGTTCATTGAATACTTAAGAATTTTCCTTTTGAACAGCTGATTGAAAATGCAATAACTTATACTTTATGTTTTGCTATTTAAAATACTACCTGAGCTAACAGCTCCACTGTCCTCCGAAGATGCGTTCAGACTCCTTCTGAAGTTTAATATGGGTCTTCGTACTGATGGCGGAGTTGTTGTTCCTGCTGACATTCTATGCCTCTGGACCTAAACGAAATCGAACTAAGTTATTATAATTATGTAAATTTTACTTCGATAAATATGATCAAAAACAAAATTAAAAACAAAATGTACAATCACGTAGAACCTGTGCAAAAATAAGTGATAAATGAAATTGATATAATATTATGAATTCAGTTGAAAATCGTTACGAAAGTTGACGTAATTAAATTAATTTGTTATTAAAATAAATATATTCTATACATGTTTTTCGAATGAAACAGATAATAAAAACGTAAACCTATAATTTATAAAATGCTCATTTGCTAACAGAAAAAGCCGATACTAACAAGTTCGTCTGCTGGTGGGTCTGTCCAGAAACATGCCGGTGCTTTGGCCTTTGAATATTCGAGAGCACAAGGTCCAACCAGCAGAGAGCTCAAGATACTGCCGTAATCGGGATCCGCTACCAATGCATCTCTTTCGTAATATCTGCTTGCATTGTTCACCAGATGCTCTATTATCTTCGACAATTGACGTTCGAAGAGAGCTATCCGTATCCAGAGGTACCTGTGGAGGAGGAGGAGGAGAATACTGCTAGAAGTAACTTCAGCCCATTATACTATAATATTATAAAATTAATTCAGAATTCAGTATTTGCATGATTTTTTAAATTCATTAAATTATTTTGTTTTATGATTTCTATTTTCTTATAATAAAAAAAAAAACATTTTTTTATGCATAAACAAATGTTTGTGCATAAAAAAGAAAGATTTAATAATCTATTTAACAAAAAAAAAATTGTTGTTCATATTCCATTCAAATATGTTGGCGCCAATCCTCTCACAATCTTTTTATAATGACACCTGATCAGCTGTTGTGATTATTATTTAAAAAAAGCAACTATTTAAATCACATCACATTTTACATCACGTGATTTTAAATCATATTAGACCACTTTTATTTATTTTAAAATTATTTGTAAAAATTAAATTTCAATCTTACTTAGGAATTTTATGTGTATCAAAGATTTTATTAACTGAACTTTATTTGCAAAATCAAAAAGTATATATATATATAACAAAATCTAGATATATACATACAAAGCGCAAGAACATATCAAAGAGAAACTTCGAGCAAATTGAAACTCGACATTCAAAGCCTAACAATAAAGGAATTTAGAATATTACTACGTAATATTCACTGTACATATATATTCCCAAAACTACTACGTATACATTCAACAATTATAGTTATATAATTATCATTATATAATCTCTAATCCTAATGGCATTTACAATTCAATACAAAGCTATTAAATATATATATTTACTCTCTGTCATAAACTGGTAATAAAATTGAAAAGGCAGGCGGTGCCATCCACCGTTTTGTGGTAACGAAAAATATATTACGAATCGCACATAAATCTACAATGAAGATGTTTCACAAAGAAGAATAATCTTGTAATGACATATTACCCTAAAATATTATTTAGGTTTTATAGGACATGAAAAAATTTATAATTTTCATCTATCAATATACACTAACATACAAATTTTCACGTAGATCAGAATTACAAGAAAAAATATATGAATAAAAATTAAGTGAGTATGCTCTGTTACTCAGAAATTCTCGTGTATCATTTCTGAAAACTAATCTAAATTCCAGTCTTTATATAAAAAAGAGAAAATAAGTTCACTTAAAATTAAAGCCGGGATTTTTCATTAACCATATTAGTCTTAATAGACGTTAGTCTTACCTTGAGTTCTAAAACTTACCAACACATTTTTATTTAGAAACTAATATCATCTTACATTCTACAGATCTTTAACTGCTTTAAGTAAAAATAAAGAAGGATATTTTCAGGGATATTAAACAACTGAAACTAGTATTCGGTTACTGAAAAGTAACCGAAACGTCGGGAGTATGTAGTTTTTTACAAAAATAAATCACGCGTAGTTTATCCGAAAAATACTAGTTTCATTTAAATGAATAAAACTCGCGAAAATCTTAGATCTCATTATATTAAACAACTGTCTAAAAAACACATATCTGATAAATTAATATAAAAATATAAAAATATTCATATAAGTAATTTTCGTAAGCAGCATGAGGCTACAAATATAAAGTATAACATAACCAGTCTTAAACATAAAATAGGCGACAGATTTGAATGCCTAATATTTATGTCAAATCACAGTAGTGACAATGATAAAACTGTAAAATGAAACGTAATAAAGTATGGAGACAAAAGAAAATGAGAATTTACTATATTACTATGAAAAGCAATAATATTTAATACTGGCTTTAAAGTTTTCAGCTGGACTAATAAGACAAAGGTATTACATTTCAAGGGTATAATAATTCCAAATTCAATTAACGTAGAATTAAAAATTTGCGGTAAGCTGCGAGACTGAAAAAAAAAATTAAAATTTTCCAACGTCGCGACCTACTGCCAACGAAAATTTATAATTGGCTTAACTCAGTGTACATCCAGTTGGAATGTTGCTTCCATGTTATAAAACAATTAACAACCTTATTTTGCCACTTCGATATTCGTTTAATATAAACAAAATTTCATTTACGCTTTCATTGATATATTAATTAAAATCATTTTCATTTAAGCCAGAGAAACGAGATATGCCTGTGCTTTTTATCAGCACATAATGATTCAGCGGTAATGTGGTTTTAGTGTTTGTGTTAAACGATTTTAAATAATAAATTTTCAAAAATTTTACACTTTTGACTATTTCTAATAACTTTATATTAATAGCTGTATCTACTCAGCGTAGGAAGAATAATATAAGGAGTTTGTCAATAATTAAACTTTCAATCGTAAAGTAAATCCACTCATATAAAGAAATTCATTTCGCTGCCGAGTAAAGCGACTATAAAATAGATCCATATAACTTGACCGGCCTTGTCCTACACGTGTCGTGAGACAACAATTATTCAATGTACCTGTATACATGTCGAACACTGGAGAGGTTTTAGCTTTCCATAGCAATATATTGCGACGTAATATTAGTAAAAATAACATTATTACATTTTATACTTTAATATGAACATACATTACTTTCTTTATAACTAGCAAATATAAAACATGATTCAATGAAACAGAAACATTATTAAGATCTTCTTTATTCAACCTCTTAAAGGAAAAACTTTAGATAGAACTGAGCAAATTGTGCAATCCTATTCAGATAAAGACTAACTTATCCACTTATCGCAATTTTAATTTACTTGTATTTCAATAAATCCGTATTTCATAGAATATAAATCATTTTAAAATTACGATACTCTTCAATACCCTTGTTTATCGGATACAAACAAATGTACAATTCAAAGTAATTTGTTCATCGAACATTATATTTGCAAAACGACAACAAAATCAATCACACTGACAATAGACGAGCAAAATTAAATCCCTAAAATTAATTCTTAGTGAAATCATTACACGTATCGATTTCAGATGCTATTTAATATTCAATAATGGAAGTTATCACACTAATATTACGAAATCCAAGTTTGTGAATTAGTTATCGTCTGTTCCATTATAGCCTGGATTAAGTAATGAGTATAACATGTTGTTTTTTTTCTATATTAAAAATATATTAAGAATAAAAAAAAATATCAACTCTTTGAAACATAAAGAGTATTAGTTATAACTTTTAAGTTTTTTTATTTTGAGATTGGGTATAGAGTATTCAAACTATGTATTATATAAGTGGTTTTTTAAAACCAAATAGTAATGATGTTAATAATATAGTATTTATTAGCAGTCCGTTGGATTAAGCTCATTTCTTTTTCTTACAGTTTTAAGTTATATATGATTTACTATACGTTATCTTATTAAAAACATTGAAAGTATATATTCGACGTAACAATTGTACAAAGCAATATTTATTAATTTTTAAGCAATTTTTCTTCGTGCTGAATTTCTTCCTCGCTATTACACCTGATATAAACAATAGTGATGTAATTGTAAAAATAAAACTTAAATGCATACTAACTTGGACTGTGGTGGTGATTGTGAAAGCAGGGACCCAGAGCCTCTCTTATTTAGAGGTGGTCGAGGGGCTGAAGGTCGTCTCTCGACTCCTGAAGCTGATCGAGTTGCAGGGGCACCTTCCGCTGCTAGAACACGAGCTGATACTAAAGCCGCTTCCGGGCAATTCTAAAACAAAAACCTCTGTTATAGACGGAAACCAAAGGAAGCGATAAGTATGTATATATAATGAGCTAAAGAGAGAGACGAGAAAGATAAGTTGATCTTCTTCTCTCTTCTCTTAATATTCAAACAAAATACGACCCTGTCAAATCAAATTACTGACGGATAAGTTTGAAAATAGGAAAATAAAAAAGCATTTGCGGTGAAGTTTTCAACTTAGCACTTAATTAAATTTATACTTAACTCGAAAACTCTCTCAATGTAACACTTTTGTGAACGTTTTCATCGAGAAAAGCAACCGAAAGTTTCGATCATTAATGTAACATTAAATGCAAGTAACATAACAAAAAACATCAGTTAGGTCACAGATTACATTAAAGCAACGAAAAGTAATTAAGAATTTATATGAAATGTTCATAACACAACATAATTACGTAATAAAAAGTATGATCACAAAAGTAATGCAATATTATGACTGAATTCTCATAAACATTTTGTGGCGATAAATTTGAAGATTTTACGCCTTAATATATAACAAAGGCCAAAGTGAAAACACAAGAAAATAAGGAAAAATCGTTAAATACAAAAGGTTAATCTTTCACTTGGCATTTATATGTGACAAAGTTTTGAATTAAGAAGCTCAATCAATTCTAGAGAGAATTATAACGACATGAAATTGCAATAAGTTCGCAATCAAGCAAAGTGGTAAATCCGATTAACAAATAGCTTGCTATAAAAGGCTTTAACACTTTTATGTTGGAAATCTTTTGAAACGTGGATTCAACCGTAATGAATAGATTTAAAAACTAGTTTGAAGCTACCGCGGCAACTCAATTTCAAAATGGATTATACATTTTCAATTGTGACATTTATGAAATCTTTTCCTGTCGCCAAGTTTTACATAATTGGTTATCAGAACATTAACGTTGTTAAGGGTGAATGACAAGATGGGGGTGGATTATATGCATTTGCATATTTGCATATAAAATTGCGTATTAAAACCGACTCTGATATGCAGTCACTGCATATTTAATCAAGGACTTTGCGATATATTTTTCGATATCTTAGACTAAAAAAATTAAATACAAATTGTTTGAAAACAATTGTTTTCTGAAGCGTCGTGGAAGTGATAACTCTAGAAAGGCATTTATGTCGTAACGTATTTAATCAATTAACCTTTACACTTATATTTTTAATTCATTGTTAGTAAGAAGAACTATTTAATTGAAGATGATTGTGAACTATTAGGTTCCAACTAAAATAAATACTGTCTCACTGTTACGCAATGTTCCTTTTGGATACAATAAAATTTGTTTCAAAAGTTTTTAAGTGATCTGGCATACCCTTCCGATAAAATCCAGATTGTCTTGGCAGTTTTCCCAGTGTCCGCCCGATCAATAGCTGCGATAACAGTTCAAGGTCAAATATATTTGGGAGAATAAATTCAATATAGAAGCATTAAGGGATCATGTCGAGACTTAACAAAGTTCAAGAGCAAGATTGTTATATAAATCTTCAAGTTTGATATTCAATTTTACTTAAAATTTCAAGGGTTCTAAGAACGGCGAAGAGAATCAATCTTCATATAAATAGTGTAACAATATTTTATTAACCTTCAGTTCGAATTATTATTTAGCAAACAAACATTACAATAACCTGTATTGCTTTGGGAGTTCAGTCTACAGAAATTGTTTCCTCCAAACAAAGAAATAAGCGAAAATCTGATATATTCACGTTTTTTTAAGTTTAAAGGCCTTTGTTAACATTCCAAAGCATAAGACATTACTTACTTAAATTACTTAAATTTAAAAATAACTAACAACATCTATTTTTCTTCTTGTTCTCGAACACTGAAGTTTTCTTAAACAATGCAACGTTACGTTACAATATCTTAATATCGAATTAATTTTAACCTCTTGACTTTGTTTAATGATATCAGATAATTGAATTTAAACATATGTATTTATAAGATCCAATTTTTTATTATCCATTTATACTATTTCTCAAAGCTTTCTTATGGTAAACTGTTAAATTAAGTGATCTTTTACCAAAAAACTATACGGAAGTGTCCTCTTTAGATTCTTCTGATTTCTATTTGGCAAATCCAATCTGTTAATATGGATCAAATTCTTTTAATTCTAGGATGTTGTATTAAAATTTAAATTTTCAATAATAAAAGCTCAAAGTAATTTATTCTATCTATAACATTTTTAATTTTATATTAATATTGTAAACAATTATGGATACTAACTGGCGGTTTTGCCCGCGTTTCGTCGGTGACACCTAATTAATTTTACTTTTTAATCCCCTTCGCAAAATGAGGTTCATTATAAGTTTGACTGTGAGCCTGTGTACATTTCAGCGGCATCGCATGTAACAAACGGCCCCACAGATTTTGAAGCGACTTTTTCATTTTGAAAATCCCTGCGGTGGTTCTTTACTAAGTTTTATTAATATTGTTCCAGCAGTGTAACAGTATCAGCTCTTTTCCAAAATGTCGCAATACATTGTATTACTCGATCAAGTTCCTCGCTCGTGCCAATTAAATGACAAGTAATTATTAGGCAGTTATTTAAGTCATTCAATTAATTATTTAATCACCCTCTTTTACAGAATATAGAGTTAACAAAGTAAACGAAGAATATTCTAATTTTAAACTTCAACCAAACACCAAAATTCGATTAATATTTTTAGATTTCTTATTTCTACCATAAGTATGAACAACTAAGATTAATTTTATATTATAACCTATTTTTATAAATTAAAAAAATATATAATATTATAAACACGTAGAGTTTTCCTCAAACATAATATTTATAAATCCAAAAAAAAATATTCATATACACGAATACAAATTATTTCTCACATCTGAACAATGTGAACGTACCTAACTGTATTATACCTTTGTTAAATTCGTAAATGTCAGACAAAGCCGTCCAGCTTTTACAAAATAAATCAGACTGTTCAAGCTTTACTTGATCTGAAATATGTATTACCTATTATATATTCTTAACAGGCACTCGCGCATACTTAATGTATTCGGGATACACATGAAAAATGACGAGCTAATCAATCGTTTCTGATATTTGAAATGTATGAAATTATTTGTTAAATAAAACGGATTAAAGCTGCTTATATTTTTCTTCGAAGATTTCTTCTGTCATTTTATAAAATTTAGACATGCCTGTTTATAATAACAATATTTTTTTCCCCAGACCATGTGAAAATCATATCATATTTTGTTATATACAGTTAATATACAATAAGAAATTACTGTATAAAAAAACATACTGACATAAAACCTTTTTCGTCCTTGATTTTTGTTTTACCGTAACCAATGAAATAACATTTGTTTGAAGTTTCAAAACATCTTAGCCAATTTGAGTTTCAAATAAACATGTCACACGAGTAGATTGATATTGATTGTACTTAACCGGCATGCGTGTGACGTACCTACGTCTTGTACAGTAGGTACCTCGAGTATGGATTTGCATAGTTTAAAACACCTATCACTTGAAGGTTATACATATGTTCCCGTATTCTTTAGGTGGTATAGCCTAGCTGTGGTCAAGTTACTATAGCTCGAATATGAGCTGCCTCGACCGAAATACCACCCTCTTACAGAAGATTGGCGTGAAGTAGCGTTTAAAGGCTGCGTTTCATCTGATGAGTGAGAGCGCCGGTTGCCCTTTCCTTGTTCTCACCCTTCCTTGCTATCTTCTTATTCCCACCCCTTCCTTTCCTCAACAAACATGTTTGGCAACGCATCCTCAACAGCTACGTTGCGGATGTACATGGGCGACGGTCACTACTGCCGATCAAGTAGGCCGTGTGCTCGTTTGCCACATTTTACATTAAAAAAAGAACAAAAATCACGATTGTGTATGGTCACACTTCACACGGAGCGTTTTCAATTTTTTATGCACTAGAACCGTGCAAAACTTGTCGTAAAGCTGCATTCATGAAATTTTCGTAAACCTTTTAGACTGAAGTTTCGTATATTGTATATACAAAGACTGTATCGACATCGACAGCAATGTAATTTTTTTAACCTACAATCTTATACTTAATATTTACTTTAACCAGTGGCAACTTTCCATCAAAAAATGTATATTCTCAAAAAATCTTCACAGCTTATTTAGATAAACAAACACCCTTTTAAACACATCAATACATTAAGAGAATTTATCCGTTTCATTTAAACCTAATATAATGAAGTCACATTACAAAGTAACATCTATTATTTAGGTCGATGTTTTAAATGGGAAGAAACTATGAACAAATCAAAATACGTTTGAAGACATCGGTTTGTGATATGAATAATTATGTATGCCTTTCTTTTATATAGTTAAACTCACAGCAGCAGAAATTATGACCTCAATAACAATCAAATCAGATGCTAATATTTTATTTATGGGGTTAGCCGAACCCAATCTGGTTAGGCGTAAAGTATTTAAACCTTAACGGTTTGTCGTCTGTGATACTATTACGGCCTAACACAAATAAAGGAAACTGAATTAGCTTGGACAAATTAGTTTGGTCAGAGCTCGAGTATGGCCGGTTAATATGTTTGCAACATCAAAGTCTCACTTCGTGTACCATGTTTATATAGCAGAAGATAAACAAGTTACCCGCGAGTACACGAGAGCGACATTTAAATGTCATCTGATATTAAAACGGAAATTGCTCCTCATATAACATTTCCAACGCCGACACCTAAATTGTATCACGAATATATGCAACTCAATTTAAAAGCTATCCGAACAACTTTAAAAGGATTTATATTAAAATTGCATAAGTTTTGGTCATGAAAATGTATTTAATGTGATATTTTCTGATTAAAACGCGAGACGCGCTGCCGACTGAGGAAGGGGGAATTAAAATTAAGATGGGAAGGGGTGTTTGGGGGAAGGGAGAAAGGAGAAAAAAAATAACACCAAGGCCTGACACTCGATGTTCTAGAAACACACATACATATATTAACTTACGTTCGTAATTACTGTAAGGTTTTCCTTCTGTTTGACTCAGGCGGTGACACAATCAACAAGCATCTATTTTCTATGAAAGATATTTGTTTGTCTATACATTGATGGTATTTTCAATATTAATAAAAAAGAGTAAACAAGTAGCTTTATTCTTAAGCCAATTTACTCTCAATAACAGAATCAACATATGTATAAAAAAGGAATATAAAGCAATAGGGATTTGCCTCGTTATTTATATCCTATAAGTAATAGGAGTGTTTTTCATATTTAATATACTATGGTTTGTAACTGGCAAGAAACTTTATGTGATATGAGCCAAGTGCCGTTCGTGTGAGCTTATTGAATCGTTTCCAACAACTTGATATTGCGCTTAGCAGAAAATATTAAAAGCATATATACTATATACTCGTATAAGGAACTTGCTAATAGGTCAACCCAAAATATACAGTTAAAATAAAAATACCCATATATTTTTCAGAGGCGGAAAATAAAAAAAAGGTTTATTTTCAATTAGAGGACGAACAATTGGTTACTACGAATATCTTATTCGACGGACGCAGAGCAAACGCTGCTAGCAATTTCAAGTATTTACATACTAAATGAAACATTGACGCCCCCATACTACAGCACTTGTGAAATTCGCAACACTCAACTTCAAAACAATTCCACCTCACTCTTTCATTAAAACTGTTTTTTTAAAACGAATTTATATTATTATATACTGAAAATTAAAACTTTTCATTCTTTTATAATTATTAATAATATATATATATATATATATATATTTTATATTATTAAAATAAATATAATCACCGCACTAAGCAGATACTTATTTTATTGAGAGCCTATACGGAATTATTTTAGAGAATATATAGAAAGCCGATCATATATTTGAGCCGCTCTTAACACATCAAATATAAACGAGTCGTTAATTAATTTCTAACATCTAAGACTTTTCCAATAATAGGTGATGTATCTTATTTAGTAATTATTTAAAACATGTTTGTATCATTTACTTAATTAAGGTCAAACAAAATGAAATAAACGTTCGGTGCCGCTAAATAAAATTTTGAAATTCACACACGAATTTGTTTTTGAATTGACGATTCGATAAAAGTTTCAATAAAAACAATGTGTATAAAATTGATACACGAAATAAAAACGTGTATTTGTATTATAAAGGAATGAAAGTTATATATAAATAATTTATATAGTGAGACCCATTCTAAATGCTTAAGACGGTTATACTTATCGCATGTAAATTTGCTACGTCAATATGACAGGCATTATTTAATATGCATTAACAATTCTACTAATTTATAACGAATTAAAGAGAAAACCTAAAAAAAGTTTGTTGTTTTTTTCATACGTTGTGTACCGTATATGTATGTATATAATATTCGTACTGCGTCCCAAGCTGTCAGTCAATAATTGCTTGGAAAATATGCATGGTTACATATGCATGTACGTATCTCTATAACTAGTCCTTTAGGTAAAACTGTAGTTCTAATGATTACCAAAAAAGGTATTAGATGCAATGAGTTGCAGAACTGACAAATGTCAAATGAATATAAATGTAGGTATGGTAGGTTTAATTTATTTTTAATTTAGTTTTAATGACATGTAAACGAGTTGGCTCGGAATATAAAAATTACTTCTGAAGCACGTTTTTTTCTATCTAATAAATATACGTAGATAACTTCAGCTTACACAGAATCATTTTGTTTACCCTCAAAAAAAAAACATTTATGAATAATTTAATGTTTACGTAATGGCGCTAGGTTGTTATTTAGCAAGATAATAAGCAATACCGAAAACGGTGTTTTTTTTTAAATAAATTCCACAGATATAAAATATTTTTCACATAAATTTTTAATATAGAAATTTTATTTCATAACTTTTATTAAGTTGAAAAATTTCATATCCTGTCCAGACATTGAGCCTTCGTTTACTGTGTACATTTAAAAATATTTTATAAATACAAACATCAGTTTCTTTATAAATGAATGTTATGAAAGCAATATTAAAATATAAAAATCGAATGGATTCGCATCAGCAAAAATTTATTTTATTCAATCATACAAAATATTAAAGGTCATTCCTTTGTATGGAATTACTTTTAGTTTTAAATAAACAAACGATTTCATGTTTTTAATATAATAATAAATATCACATCGCATAAAAGCAAATGTATGTATTTTTTAAACGAAATCAAATCATACGTTATAGAATAACTGAAGATCTTTTCTCATTGAATCGTATATTAAAATATCTTTGATATATTTCATCGAGTCCAAAAAATATGTACACTAATATGATAACAGTGGAAGGTATTCCTTAATATATTGTAAGGCATCGATCGATGTGTGGCGCAGAAATCGTGATATGAGATTTTTCTTTCAAATCAACTGAATCTTTAACAAAAGCTTTAACAACGATAGAATATCTGCCTTACTTTCATCTATATTTCAAATCACATGATATGAGATAAATCAGTGGTAACAGATTTCTAAACGATCTTAAATTGCCGATGCACCTTGATATAAATTTTTTACTGCATAATAAGTTTTCACATCTATACAAAATGAATAATAAATTTTAAGCTCCTATATCAAGAACTGTCTCGCAAAAGCTATTTGAAATGATCGTCCCACAACGCGGAGGCAATAAAAGTTCTTGTACTTTTTCAATTGCAAGATTCTGTCAATAAATGCTAAGAGGACTATTTCTGAACTTCGCCTTTATACTTCCCAAGAATTCTATATTAAAATTGTTACTTGTTTAACTTTGGAAAAATCCCAGTGAATTATCTATTACATTGCTAATAAAAATAGAACGGTTCTCAAGTTAATTGAAAGTGGGAGGAGTTTAAATATGTTTCACAAAGTAGAAAATAAAAAATACATCATTTCGTCTTTTGCAAATGGAGTAAAATTTTCATTTTGATTCTTAAATATATATTTCATATCGGTTTATTGCTTTTCAAATATTTTTACCTCTAATGGCATAATAAAACTTTAATTTTTGGATTTCAATATACTAAAGAAATACGAATTTTTCGTCTCGTCTACAGAAATATGATTGATAGCATCAGTTGTCAACATGTTAACGTGAAATACACAAAATTTTATGATGTCGAACTTTATCCAAACATTTACCTATATAGTTTTAATCGAAATTGTTACGAAAATCGTTTAGATAATAAGAAAATTTCCATTAAGATATACACAATGTCTTGATTCGGAGACGAGTTGGAATCATTTGTTGCCTCGCTCACAGTAAGATGACAAAGGAATGATTCACAAAGCGGAACACGTGTTCATACATCACAAAGGAATTCTATAGAAGTACCGTAGCGCAAGTTTCCAGAAATAAGAAAGCATTGTAAAATACAACTTGAATATTAACAATTTAAAGTCTACGTTCCAGTTACTTTCGTCATAATTAAAGTTATAAGAAAAATTGGGTTTAGTGGAGTACTTTATACCGTTGATAATCTACTAACTTTATCTTCAGAGCTGAGTAAGCTCTGAATTAAGTGAGGATGGGATTATGTGAAAGTATGTTGTAAAAACCGAAATATACATTTTAGATGTATATTAAATGTCAACGCATCAAGTCACTCCTTATAATTTTCAGGAAAAACACAAACCGATACAAAAAATAACTATTAGCTCATCATTAGCAAGTCGATACGGGCCTATATTTTAAAATTTTAAAACAGACCCGAAGCCGATTTAGTCAGTCCGGGTGCTGGACACCTTTTTATAAAACTGTCCGCGGTACTGAAAACCTTCCAAGCACCTAACCAACCTAACAAAGCTCGTTAACACCTGCACAAAATTAAAATATTACAACGTTGAAATGAAATTAGCTCTGAAATAAATTACTTCCGGACGTTGCTTCAGCGCTCTTAGTGGCTTAAGTTATAAAAAAATTTACTTCAATTAATTCATAATAAGAATGAAGATAAAGTCCACTTCATTTTATATAGAAATATATAGCCCTCTTTGCCACTGTACAAACTTTATTCACTACACTATTAAATCTCAAGAGACTTCAAACACCTTTCTGTAATCAATACTCTGAAAGACTTGGAGATAAAAACTTCTCTCAATAATTCCTCTTTTATACAATTTAATTTTGTTACATAAGCACATTTTCAATAAAAAATAATAATGATATCGCTTACACAATGCCGTTGTAAGTACAAAATAGAATACTTAGTATTATATAAAATTCGCCTCGCTCTAATTACGAATGTAAATTCAAAATAATATTTATGAAATAGCAAAATTGTTGCTGTTCTAACGTCAAAGAAACCACACAGGTTTGTACGTTCTATATTTAACGTAAATACCTGCATTCCTCTGAAAATTCGGGCTACATATTACATAAATATAAACACGCCCATACATATTAATTAAGGTACATACCTTAGCGATCTTATGCAACAGGGCGGTTGTGGAGCTGGTCTTAAAGAGACCGAGGGCCCGTCGACGAAGCCCTTGACCGAGACAGGCTTCAACCGCGCCGCATAGTGCAGTCACCCCACCACTTTCTTCGTGAACGAACTTACGGGTTACAGCCTGAAGAAAGCAATTATGATATAATAGACGGTTCTGTAATACGTACCGCAAATAAATAAGCGCTTATAACAAACTCAATCTCACTCACTATGACAAACAAACACACAAACACTATCGCTAACGGAAATGAAATAAACACAATATATTCGTATTATCTAATAAATTTTAGCAAAGGCAACTAGTGGTCGTATGATATATCGATTACAATACAATCATCACAATTTACTTGCCTATAAAGACGCAGAGAGATTTTTACGTAAATAACAAAGGAATAGTAATTAACAAGAGATCAATATCAGTTATACAAAATCAATACAAACTAAAAAAACCTAAACCGTTACTCAACTCACCCTAATAGACCCTGATTTATTTAATAAAACACTCAATAATATCAAAACCATCTTAAATAATATTAATTATCATGTTAAATTGTAAACGACAAATAATAATTTCATTACGCAGACATTTGTCAAGTTGTTAATTTAAATATTTAAATGATCTTTCAAAATGTATTCGATTTTTGAATATTATGTGAATTAAATCCAAAATATTCAAATGCACTTTAAATCCGTTTTGATTTTTTCATTCCGTCTAGTAATCGTTTGGTAAGTAACATTTTGATCCTTCAATAGAAAGAAGAAAAGGTCTAAAAAAGTATATATATCTTATTAAGTACATTAAAATGAGATTCTGCTACTTTTTCTTTTAAATTCAACGAGTTAAGAACTATTGTTTTTAGTGATGCATCTTTTTAATTCACATTTTGAAATGATCTAGAATAATATTTTAGAAATTTAAAAAAAAAGATAAGTTTTATAATATAAATTTTAGTATTCCTGACTACTCTTGATAGTTTGATTATATATTAAAATATTAGGACGTGTGTGAGTGTAGATTGTTACTTCCATTACGTTTACGTGCTTCTTTATATTTACAAAACCTTCTAGAAAACGATCTTAAAATAGTTGACAGAACTTTTGAGATTCAGAATCCTAACCGTAATGTTGTTAATATAAATAAAAAATAAAATAAAACCAGCATAACTATCTCAGAGATTTACCTACATATTATGACTGACTCATATGGAAGTGCGGAGCACATTTAACGAGAATAAAGATTTTAAATTAATGAATTCAATTGATTCTAGGTATGTTATACAAAAAGGAAACAAAAGTTATAAAAATCTAACTACCTCTTCCATCAACTGCTTCACTTCTTTCTTAACCGCCGCTATGAGACGCTCCTTCTGGTCCGTGCTGGGATCATTAGCCGGCATCTCTTCGGAAGCACTTTCAACTGAAAAAATAAATTCTTAAGAAAAATTTCATACAAAACCTATGAATACTTAATGTCTTGTATTTTTATAATAACTATGAATATGAAGGAAACATTGTATTCACAAAGAACATACTTTCTTAGATTCTATCTCAATGCTTAGAGCTCTGTATCATATGCGTATACCTATTTGCAAATCCGTCTATTTTCACAAGCCTTTGTACCATTATAGACTATAATCTGTGTACTATTATCATAGGACACAATATAATCTATATTTAATCTATGCTCAAAATCTATTTACGACAATTTGTATCGAAATATATTCATAGGAGATTTGGTGATTGCACAAGCAACGTGCGTCCAAACGTTCGCCTTTATATAACCGAACATATGATACCTACAGAGTATTAACAAGTAAAATAGGACACATAACATATGCTGACGTGGCTGTGGCTTACTGTGAAATTACTAAATTTCGCTTTCCCGTTACCGGAAATTCATAGATGAAAGGAGTCAACATACAAAGTTTACGTAACAAATCAAAATTGTTACGTATTATGTGGAATTAATGATTAATTATAATGTCATATTACAAGTTATGTAATTATTATTGTGTTCTCTCTGTTCTTTGATGTGGTCCTAGGGAACACTGAAAGTCCTCATGAATAACCACTAAATATTTTTTTATATAAAAAAAAAAACTTATTTACTAGGTGTCAATACAATGAAATCTAAATTATATTCATAATAAACTTCAAATGTCCGCTATCTATTGAAACCGGATATTATGGATAAGTAATGTTGCCCTTATTAAAAATATAATAAAATTATTTGAGATTTAATGTGCTCTTATTTCATTTATTTCAACACGGAAACTAAGTGCATACAATATATAATTATGGTAACATATTCCCGCTGGGTGTAACCATTAACAGAAAAACAAGCTGGGTTTAGATATGAGTGCTCGAGTGGTAAATATTATAAAAGAAAAAAATTCATTTATTTATCTTAATTTACATATATTACTTTTAGTTTCCTTCAAATATTGATTTTACCAACAGGAATTAAATCTCGCAACTTTGTGTACTCTATAAATTTACTGTTACACATATCTCATTAATAAGTCAACATTACGTATATGATACTCATGCTCAAGTTGTTATATTCAATCAAAATACAAAAGTTTTCCATTAACAGCCATTTTGCCTTTAACTCTGAAATCCTACAAGTAGCAAATAACTCCGAAGACGCTATATGTAAAAAAAAAAAACCTTAAATAAAAATTCATATGTTTAATAACAAATTTTATACAAACCTACCGATAAATATATTTATTCAGTCAATGTTCTACTATACATACTTACCTAACAGATTAAGTAATTTAAATAAAAAATTAATCATCTGTCACCTACACACACATACAAAAAAATAGACATACTCTTAAATTTTGATTTGGAGTTTTCGGGGGCGTAACTGCAATAAAACGCTGGTAATTTTTACAATATTAAAAATATCTTTGGAGAAGGAATCTAATCAACCAACCAAGACTTGTAATTTATTTTCGCTAAGCTCACGTTTATCTTAAATCCACCCCAAACCGAAGACCAAGATGAATTGCTTGCTGCCGGCTCCTCTTATATTTCGCTGAGAAACCCAACATCATTGACGACATTAATCATATCCTTTGAAAAGATCATTATCCTTAATATCAGACAAAATGTCATATTTGGAGAAAATATCGCAGATATTAATTTATATTAATCGTGTGTAGGCAACGTCATGTTCCTCTATTAAATTAAAGTTCGTGAACCTTGTAAGTGAAAAATTTTAAACTATATTCCTTTATTTCTAAAGTAAAACTGATAACATTAGTTGTTTTCTCGGATTTTTTTTTTATACTTAACTTTGACAAATAATTTTTTTTTTATATTGAATCGTATATAAAAAATAAAATAATGATGTTATTGTAATGCAGGAAAAAAACATTACTAAACATCACCTCGCCCACGCTAGATTCGATGTTATCTGGCTGTCAAAACGTAGCTACATTAGCAATTAGAGTGCCCTATATAATACGGACTTTACTATCAATATATTTACATAAAGTACAAGCATGACTTCGGCGAAAGAATGTTCGAATTCTTTTAAAATAAAACAGTGTCCTACCTTTATTTTGAGCGGCCATTGTCGTTTTGAGCCGGCAGAGTTTGACGCATATTTTTTTTTAAAACAAATTCATACTTCACTTTCTCTTATATACGAAAACGCAGCGTTCCCATGAAAACGTGTTTACAATGTCACTGATGGTTGAAAATGGTTTGTACGGCGCAAAAATCGATGGCGCGCCGCGCGCAGTCCTCTACTAGCGGTACGAGAGTGATAAGGTTTCCCAGCTATAACTATCTAATGTATATGGGTGCCTACTCTGAAATTTGGGCACGTACCGTTTGCTGGAAAAATGGCTGATTGGCTAGATTGTGTGGAATGCTATTTCAAATACAAACCTCATTGTACCCAAAAGGGGTGATAAAATTTACTTTCAATTGAGCGTAAACTGTTCCGCATACCTGTCTAAAGTTTTGTTTACAAGAACTTATCAAATGAAAGTTTTCACGCACAAACTCGTCAAACTCCACTTGTAGGTGACGTGTGTTATAAAATTTGTTGTTTTTAATAAAGATATTTTATAGAAAATCTCTGAACAAATAGAAATAAACAGAAATGTTGTTTTAATTGTAACTAAGTTTGGGGGAAAGAAGCTGTAGAAATCAACTAAATGTTTTTTGTTATTCATAACAACTGGGTTAGCTGTATATTAATTAAGTTTCGTAATTTCCGGTATTGTACCTTTCAGCACAGTCAACATATAAGTTAGTGAAGTGTTCCCTTCATCTCACTCTTTAGCCTAGACTATGATAAGCCCAAGATTTTTCGATAAAAATCGATATTTTTCACACACTTAGTACAATAAATTTACTAATATCAATAAATTTAGCTTTTCATAGAAAAGATACTTAAAAACTCGTTTTTTTTAAGTAGAAAGGTAATTATGAGAACTTATCAGAAGCGTCTGAATATTTTAATTAATCAAGTATTGTTGCTTCTCCCACTTTTTAATCATCCACAAACATTTCATTGATGTTTTTACTATATTCGCCTTCCCACCTTACTAAATACGGCATTAATAATTCTTTCCCTCATTTGAAAAATCAGATTCTGACACGGCTAATGATTGAAATATACATTGAATTAGTTTTGATAATTTTAAACTAAATCAGAAGTTTTTCTACCCTCCTTTTAGCTTCGTAAAAATGCATTTTTTGTTTGTACAACTAACATAGAGGTGTTTAGCGTATAGGGTTACCAGAAGAATATATTTATAAACATTAGTAAACTTGACCAATTTGCACTTACTGTAATTCTTTGTTACTTCTACATTATTTCAGAAACACGTGATGAGATACGGAAAACACAACCACTGTCCACTATAATTAGTTTATTAAATAAATGTATATCACCATCACTGCATTTTAATATAGAATCTTTTAAAATAAAACGAACTCTTTTAATTGGAATATCATGTAATAACAATTTTTCTGACAACATTTAATGTCAGCCGAATATGACAAGATTTATTTTTAAAAAAATATAGCAGTAATTTAAGAAAAGAAAATCTTTAAATACTATTGAACTAAACATTTTTAAATCTCACTACGTATTCGGTAAAATTATGTAAACTGAATTATGTATGTTAATAAATGTTTTGATTCGGGTATAAAATAAACGTCAATCATTGGCAATTTATAAATTAGAAAAGTTCATACATCATAGTAGCATTTTATAATCTATCTACCAGCCTGTCTGCCGTAGGAATGGCACTCGGTTATTAGCGGTGATTATATTATTAACCGTAATAATAGCATATATAAGAAAATTACATGCTTCAACAAACGTTCATTTGCTCAATAAAGAAAGTATTATTTCAGACATATCGATAACAAAATGAAAATTTTTATCAATGACGTTATTACATGTTTTACATTTATTATCATATATGTGCATGCATAAGAACTATATGTAGAATGTGATTTTCAAACCCTGATTAACTACGTAAAGCCATTAGAAAACTACGAATTCACGAACGCCGGCGTAACTCAAGTCATTAAGCAAGTAATTTTGCAGCGGCAACGTTTAAGTAATAAAATATTAACTGAATAATTTGTCTGCTGCCTTTTAAAATATGCATTTTAAAAAATGAAGGTTGAGAAGTTTAATTCTTATAACATTTACTTACAGGAATCACAAGTCTGGGTACAAAATTCGAGTTGTGACCTAAATTGTTTTCAACTGTAAACACTTTTTCCGGCAATAATTTGGTTATAGAGAATAAGACACATGATTAAAATGAGCTCAAAGAATTGACATTTTATGTAATTTCATATATTATTTTAGATCTTTCCTTTTTAAGAAAAATTCTCAGTATGTTTAAATTATTTATTGCTTGATAATTAGGTATAAAATTAGATTTCTATCAGCCGGAACTCTATTTCTATAACATTGGTGATAGAAATGGATACAGAGATTAATTGACTCTATTTATGATAACCGTGATATAGTTATTTTTGATAGATACAAAAAAATCAATACAAAGAAAATCCGAAATAGAGTTCTAGAGTTCTGATTGTCATTTTTAATGAATATAAACTTGACTGCCTATTTCTCTCGTATGTTTTTTCTGTTTTGTTCTAAATTTAATAATAGTGTAAAATGTAATTTAGAATGAAGCGTTACCTAAAATTATTACGTTTATTTTATGTAAAATATATATTATTTTTTATCGTTATGCTATTATGGCTTCATTCACACTGGTTTGTGGAATGTTTTGCCAATGTCAAAATAATAATTTGGTTGGTTGGTTGTTTTAACTATGGCCTTCATCCGTGCAACGACGTGCACAGTATAATCTGCCAGTTTCGTGTACAATGGAGGAGACACAGTCCGGCATTAACTTCATCATCATCATCATCATCAGCCTATAAGAGCCCACTGCTGAGCAAAGGCCTCTTCTCGCATGGAGAAGGTTAGAGCATTAATCATCACGCTTGTTCAAGACGGGTTGGCGATTTCAAACTTATAATTTGAAATTATGAAACCAGGTTTCCTCACGATTTTTTTCTTCATCGTCAGTCAGTGGCGTCTAAATACTCTTAGAAAGTACATATGACTCGGAATTCGGAAGATCACATTGGTACTTGCCAGGTTTCGAACCCGCGCCCTCACGTATGAGAGGCGGGCCTATAACCTCCAGGCTACCACGACTTCCCTATTAACTTAGGGATGTCATAAATTTTAACAAATTCGATTGAAGTCACAATTAGGAACTTTGTTAGTTAGGACCACAATCATAGGAGATATAAAAATATAAAACCAATACTATTATTATATAAACGTAAAACAATTTATTACAACTTAATTCTATTGATTGTAATATATTTACATATAAATTTACTAAAGGGACCAAACACCAACGTCAGCAAAAATTCGATATTTAGAGGACGGGGAATGTTGACAGAGAGGACATCATGTAGGGGGTGAAGGAGTTTATGACAGCTGGAGAGAAGTAGGGAGACGGAACCTTCGCCGAGGCTACATTCATAAATAGAGTGGTCACTAATACTAATCTTGTGTAAATGTGTAGCAAAACATGCATGACCCAAACGGAGACGGCAAAGAGTGGAAATTATTCATCTAGAGGAAGATCTCTGAGAAAACAACCTAGGTCGAGGCGAAATATTAAGTTAGATATCAACGTAAACAGTACCTTTAGAATTTGAAGAAACCCATGAATAGGTCTGCTGTTTCACTGCCATGAATACCAGAGTGACTAGACATCCATACCAATGCAACCGACAAACCCATTTGATAACTTAAATACAAGGCCTCCCGGATCATTAGAATAATGGGAGACCTTAGACTTAGACTTACATTTAAAAGGGTTTAGTTTGACTGATTCAAGACAGCTTAAAGAGTCGTTCAAAATGATAATTTGTTTTAAGCTGTGGGACTTCGCATAAAAATAGCCTCAAGAAAATCAATTGCTTCACCGGTAAATACTGAGAATTGCGATGGGTATATAAATTTTGCGAGCCAGCATGCCGCACCTACGCATCCTTCCAGGGATATCTTAGAGGCATCTAGAGGCATCTGTGTCGATAAAAATATCGTTTGGCCAGTTTTGTGAACACATACAATAGAATTTTTCTTTAGTGACAGAAGAGCCTTTCATAAAACCGAGATCTGTGAAGACAAGGGGATTAAATATGAGGCAATTATACGGGAATAAATATAAGGGATTAAGTGGGAAGGTTAGAACTGGAAAAGGAAGTAATACAAATTTAAGGTAACTATCTAATAAAAAGGATTTCGGATGACGGGAGTTATGTAGCTGGGAAAGAAGGTTCAGACGATTAAGGAGATGAGAAGATAATTGCAGCATTCTACAAATAAATTTATCGCAAAGGAGCTGGCAACGAATATTAAGGGGGCATCAACACATTCGACCTGCAATGCCATCGATGGAGACGATTTCATTGTCCCTAGGTTACTTCTTAGGCATTTCAATTGTAATTGGTCTAAATTTTTTAAGCCGCTTTATAAAGAGGGTCCAACAAAAACAAGCCATTGTCCATGACGCTACGAACTATAATGCGTTGCATTGTAATCATTCCTTTGAGAATAAGGGTGAAAACTCTACCACACACCGGACGCGGTGAAGGCGCGAAGAACATTTGATCCTTTTTCACATTTTTTATAACCTACTCAATATACTCCAGATAATTTTTGGTCAAGAACTAGGCCGAAAACTTTGACTTGGCAGGTAAACCTAACGTGTTGATCTTCACAAGGTAATGTTTAGGAAGACACATACTAAGCACTCTTTTTTAGAAAAGGCCTAACGAATGTCCGCAATCAAAGTGCCAATGCCATGGGTAGTGCTCAAAACTTTTCTTAAACCGAACTATGTAGCACCAAGACCTTTTCTACTCTCCACTATCGAATCCAGACGATTATTAAGAAGGTACTCAAGAACTTTTGAGATTGAAGATGCCAAAGCTGTAGGACGATAGGAGTTTAAATCACATGACTTTTTGCCAGGTTTTGGAATAGAAACTATAAAATGGGATTTCCGGGAAGGAGGGATATTGCCGGATAAAAAAATGAGATTAATGAAATTAGGAAAGTATGTTTTGGATTTAATATTAAGCTTTGTTAAAAAAGGAAAACTGTTAATTTACGATCTGACAAAATGTGACATTAGACATGTGTCAAATGTGACATTTATCGATAATCATTATTTTGCTGTTTCAACTTTTAGTAGGTTTTATTTATCATTGAATAATATAAGTTATAATCCTGCAAAAACAACGTTTTAGTCTCCAGTATGAAAGAGACAAAAATGAGCAACCACCTATCGGGTGGACGACTTAACGTTTCAATATTGCAAGAAACTATGAGAAAGGAACTGTTAAATCTTTTGCATATTTGCGAAGGATCTAAAGTACGTGAGTAAAAAAACGAAAAGCAACAACATAGTTATATTATATGTACCAATTTATTGTAATTTTATATATCATACATTTGTTAACAAAACATTATTATTGCAGCTGATAATATGGGATGAATGGCTCGCTAACCCTGTAGGTCTTGTAGCCCAATACTCTTTGTTAATGGAACATGAAGTGGCTGATATATTTCCCCTAAAACCTGGAACTTTACCTACAATTTCTGTGAAACACATTATATTTATAGCACGGCCTAAGCTGGTATTAATGGATTTAGTTGCTGATTATATACTTTCCCTCAGGTTTGAGTTTCTACATAAAATATTACAAATCAGTTATTACAAATGCACTGTCACGTTTCAATGACTTGTTATTTTTTTAGCAATACTCATTGTTGAATTATCTCAGTGATAGTGATTCCTGCAGAGAAAGAAATATTTTTCTCATAAAAAATACCATTAATCCTTTTTTTTATTTAGAAACAAACAAAGTACTACAGTAGAGTTCCACCTATTCTTTGTACCAAGGAGGAGCGAGCTGTGTGAAAAACATCTCAAAAATCGAGGTGTTCTGGGAACACTTTCTATTGAAGAGTTTAGATGTGATATATTTCCCTTTGATAGTGATGTAATGTCACTGGAACTACAAAATGATTTTAGGTAATAAATATTGCACTTACTATAATTATTTACTACTGCTATACACATTAATAGTGTTAAATGTCAAAGACATATAACTGAGATCTGTATAGTCTTTTGACTATTAAGATCTCAGTCAGATAGTCTGTTGAGATGTGAAATAGAATAAAACCAATGTTTACTACATTTTTATATAATAATGATTGTTAATATTCTATAAGTTTAATACAAATAAAGTGTCTATAAATGTTCTTAACTTACACATCCAGAGAAAATTACTTGGAAGGTGATCCGACTTGTCTGTATAATGCAGCTCAAGCTATACGCACCATCCAGCAACTATACGGAATCATACCAAGAGTTTATGGAAAAGGAGAAGCTGCTAAACAAGTTAGTATTTTGTTATTATGTGGTTAAATACCTAACAGTAATAATTCCTATAACTAGAGACACTTAAATGACTTCTATAATGGATTATTTTTTATATTCATTTTTATTGACCTTCCCTAATTAACTAGAAACTTACTCTCTTTTTCTCCTGTTGTATGTAATGTATGTCGTATGTAAAATTTTGTTCTTATCTTATAGATAAATTTCCTTAACATGGGCGACTTTTTCATTAGAGAGGCTTATATTATTATAATATTCTTATAAACAATACTTAACTATCTGTAAAATAAACTCATGGACTGATATCAAATAATTTTCATTTAAGAAACAGCCTTAAAAAAATTTACAAAAATGTTTATAATTCCAGGTATGGGATCTTCTCTGTAGATTGAATAAGGAAGAACAGGGTAGTCCGCGAGGTGCCTCAACTTCCTGTATCGATCAGCTATTGTTGCTCGATAGAGCCATTGACTTCACCAGTGTCATGGCCACTCAACTCACATATGAAGGACTTATTGGTATGAACTGTGTATATTTAATTCAGTTGTATTATGTGAAGCATCACTAGCATTACCTCGGTACAATCTGTTGGTTGATTATTAATTTTTTTATATTTTATTTGTGTTTTAGTCCAAAGGAACGTCTGAAGTAATGTGATCAGGGATGTTTTTGTCCTGCATCTTTTATAATATGCATAAAAAAAAAAAATGCTAATGTTTTATATAATTTATTTTTTTATGAATCTTAATTAAATATATTTAGTTTTTTATTCTTGTTTAATAAAATTTTCTATAAATATCTATTTTTGTTGAAGTATATTTCATGTTAGAAATTTAAAATAAGAAAATATAATCTTAGCTATAACAGATAAGGATAATTTTCAATATTTACCTAATTTACCTTCACTTGAATAGATTTTATATAATTGTTAAAATTGAGTACATTTCCAGATGAGTTGTACGGTATAAGGAGTTCTACTGTCACATTTCCGGGTCACAAGTTTGTTAGCCCGGATGACGCTAGACCGGAAGTAACAGCCAGAGAAAAAAAGAGAATCATACTCAACTCCAGCGAAGAACTGTTTGCTGAGCTGAGAGATTGTAACTTCACATCGGTACACACTTGATTTAATTTAAGTTTTATATGGTGATAATACATCAAAGATAATAAAAATCTGATATATATACCGATAAATTATCCCTGAAACCCAGTCAATACTATATAGTATTTATTGGACAAATCGGAAACTTGATTTTTCTACTAACATTTTTATATACACAGGTGGGAGCACAATTGTCAAAGAAAGCAAGAATTATCAAGACCCAATTGGATGAAAGACACAATGACAAATCAGTTCAGGAGATAAAACAATTCGTCTCTCGTCTCCCACAGATGTTAGCAAACAAACAATCATTGGCAACGCATACAGCAATAGCTGAATACATTAAAGAGGTGTGAATTAGATTGTGATGTAAAATTTATTATATAACTGACTTAAAATTCAAATATTATTACAATTCTCTTCTAGCCGACCAACATTTTTATATTTTATTTAATTTTATATTCAGTTAAATATGTTTTCTTACATACAGACCACAGATTCCTTCGAATTCCATGACACCATCCAGTGTGAAGAAGACTTTATAAATGGCATCGACAACGATAAAGTGTGCCCGTTCATAGAGGATCTCATAGCACAGAAGGTGCCATTGACAAAAGTAGGGTTCATTTTTATACAGAACATAACTTTCTAAACAAGGGATTTATATGTTTTGTCTCTATACTTGCAGGTACTTCGTCTGATCTGCCTCCAATGTGTGACCGGTTCTGGTTTGAAGCCGAAAGTCCTGGAATACTATAAACGTGAACTGGTCCAGGTATACGGGCTCAGTACCTGGTTAACGCTGTGCAACCTTGAAAAATGTGGACTTTTAAAGGCACAGACAGGACCCCGACATTACACTGTACTAAGGAAGGTATGTAAATGAGATTCTTCGATATACATTGTTATTGCACATATTGTTTATTCATAATGCTTCTATAATGATCTCAGACTTTACATCTAACTATGGAGGAATTTGAGTTGGAAGCGAAAGAGAAGAGTTATCTATCCAGCAAATACATCCCGCTGACTGTCAGACTCAGTGAACATATATCCAAGAACAAAGGATGGTCAGGTAAAATTATATTCCTCTAGGTAAATGGTATAAAACTAAGTTGTAATAGATTTTTTTTGCCTAATATAAACACAATCGAATAGCAAGAACAACAAAACATGTAACCAATCATACAGGTGCCTATAAAATTTTGTCAGAAACTTTTTCATGTAAATTATCTACTAATAAATTAATACTATTAAATCTCATACAAATATGTTAATAGCTTTTTGTATTAAATTTAAATATAAGTGACAATTCGACTTTTGATTCCTTAATATTAGCTGAAATTATTAAGTAATCGAGTAAAACGTTTTGTTCTATTTTCATTTTATTTTGGGCATACTCATAAAGGACTATAACGGGCACGTTACTAATTTATGTTAGACTTGAATATTCATGTTTGTTAATCGAAGGAAATGATGTCGACGGTTGCCTCATCCTCAGGGCCGAGGGTTCACGATAATTGGTTTAACATTGAACTCAGTTGACCTTGAAACTGATTTACTCTAGACACGCCACAACTAGCATCGGAATTGAAGTTTTGATTGATCTTAGAAATATTATTCGTATTACGGTTCGGGATATTTTTTGTTCTTGGAAGGAGTAACATCAGTAATATAACGAAATTATTCTGAAAATTTTGTAAATTATTAGAAACGCCATTATAAGTACAGCTATTTATATTTCTTAAATAGTATCAATCAATTATGTTTGGTGAATTATTTTATGATTCCAGCTATCGCTGATGTTCTGGGTTCGCTCCCGGGACCTCTTTTAGAGGAACTACAAAGTCTACAGCCGCGTATGACTCGTCGGAACTCAATCTCCAGCGAAAATTCTTCGTCAATTGAAAATGCTAGGGTGGTTTTGGTTTTCTTTATCGGTGGTTGCACCTACCACGAGATCTCAGCTTTAAGAAGTATCAGCCAGCAAGAAGAATCTAATGTGGAATTTGTAATACTTACTACAAAATTGATTAATGGCAACACTTTTATCGAGTCCCTGGTGGAAGAACATTAATCTGCTTTACATGTTTATTTTTTATGTAATCTATTGGAATGCATTCCTATATATATTCAATATGTTATGAAATATATTATTAAATTTGTATATGTTTTTTATTTCTTATACAAAATACTAATTTTATTAATAAAAGATTTTTAACCACCTTAAAGGTTCTATATTCTTGTTTCTAACGTAAATAACTTCTTAAAAGCATTAGGAAGCTTGTCTGAAACTGTTTTATGATACGGTTTTGGAAGAATTTGGGAGTCAGAATTAAGAAAAAACAGGGAAATGTTATTAAACATACTTATATTATACAATTAAAACAACATAAACCATGAGTTTAGGTTTATTAAAATTTCATATTATTTAACTTGCATATAATATCAATTTTAATTTGATCAGTTTAAATAAACTTACAAAAATCTTGCATGCTTACTGTCTATTTATTACAATATTAAAGCTTCAGCGTAATAAAATAACTTTTATACACCATATGATGTAGTTTTTGACTTAGCTTTTCTCATAAATACTCATTGCTAGTGTATTTTGTGATGTTAGATTTCTTTGGAGGCGCGATGTTTACACCGTATTTCTTTGCTAGTTCTAATAATTTCTCGTTATCGTAACCGACTTCCTGTTTGTAATTTTTCAATACGAGCGGCAGGACCGTATCCAGAATGAATTTGTAATTTTTATGAGCGTAACTGACGTCGTTCACTGAAGAATACATAAGTCTAGAGCTAAATATTGAATATATACACTCGTCAACGACGTCCATCATATCTTTCGTGACGATTTTCAATCCGACGTTCTGCACTGTTATGATCGACTGCACGAACCATACAGTGCTACTCGATAAGTCCACCCACGTTTCGTTTATGACGTACCTAACTAAGATAAGGCCCAAATTTTCCATTTGCGTTAAAAACTTATTCATACCAGCCTTTGTATGCATGTTTACTGGTGTCCATTTGTCATCGGTTATTTTAGACTTCATGGAATCAATAATTTTTTCCTTATACTCTTTCAGTGCCCTTATAATTGGTGTCCGTAAACAGCTATTCATTTGAAATCTTAAATCTAAGCCAAATTCACAGAATAAAGTGCATTGCTCCCTCAAACTTTGTACACATTCTAAGACCGAATCTAATGCACACTGCGGTGTAAATACTTGTTTTATAATTTGACTCATTAGTATTCTAAGTTGCATGCTAGCCCAAACTATGAAAGCGCTTAACTTATTTTTAGGAAATAGTACAATAAATTCTGTTAAGGCATCGCTCAGTGAGCAGAAAAAGACTTCCCCCACTTGTTTAACATAACTGTATATGGAACCCTCTAGCTGGACTCCTTTCACATGTGCTTTAACTGTATGACTACATATATCCAGGAAAAGTTCACAGGCTTGACTAGTCAAATTGAACTTATTCAGTATAATAACAGGAGGCCGAGACGACCTCAGGCCTCCCCTTGGACTCCAATTATGATTGACATCAAGTTCCTTAAGTAGTATTTCAGTCAACACTTTCTGCTTCTGCTCAATCTTCTTCAATATTTCACACTTTTGTGGATGGTTTTTAAATTCCTCCTCATTCAATGTCTTCTGGGCAGCCATCATTAACTCGTAAGTTTTTTGGAAATGTCTTTCCACAATTAATACATCAAGCTCTTCAGTAACATCAACCACCCAGTCTGGGAGTGGAGTCAATTGTGGTGATGGTATCTCTTCCACAGAAAGACTTGGCGACTCTAAAGATTCATGCTTAGGTTTATCCATAGAATCTTTTTTCTTCTGTTTTAGATTTTCTTTTTCGATGTGCATCTTTTTGGCTACATCGAACTTATCAAGCCAGTCCTTTTTTATTGCTATACTGTTACATTGAAAAACTCTTGTGTCAGGAAAAGCTAAAACTTTAAATGCCTGTTTAACTGTACCTAAATCACGTACATTAACTACAGCTAGAGTGCTGATGGGGTAACTAGTCTGAAACTTGTATCTCATGGGTCCACGACGATTTGAAATCCAAGATGTGAGCATTAAACAGTCATTAAACAAATAGACATGCATTCTTTGCAAGGCAGTATTCTCCTCAGCGTCTATCTCCAGTAAATCACCTTCATGTAATAGATGTCTGTCAGGGAAATCTAGGAGGTTCATACAACTTTCAACCTTTTCTGAGATTGATGTAAGTTTATTCTTACGTTCTTCTTCCGCTCTTTCACCTTCGAGGTCATGATTGTCGAGTGATTCGCGAGATAGAGTATTCTCATTTCCTAGAATTGAGGCCTGAGATAAAGTCGTAAGAACAATTCGTTGATCACTTAACAAATGCGAGAGCTTGTACATTTCAGTTTCTAAGTGAGATATTTCGGTGGCCGTTTCAATAAACTGCATATAGTTTTCGTAGACATTTTTCTTTAGGGCACTTGCGGTTTCTTCAGCTAAGTTCTTAATTTTCTCCTTTTGCTGGGCCAGCTCCTCCCCTCCGACACATGACTTTGTTAACTCTTTTACATATCTTTCTGGCACAAATTCTGGTACGGCAAACTTCTCCATATTGATATCTGACATGATTTCGCATATATATTTACAAATATCTTGATTATCTTATAATAAAAATATACTGTCTCTCACATCATTCGATAATCGAACGACAGGACGACGGACGTATTAATCAACCCACAAAACGTCAAAGTTGATGTAGCGTTTCGTAATTACATTGACTCTTGGTAAAAAAATATATTTTGTAAGTAGTGAAATTGTTACTATTACTTGGTTAGTATACAAAATATTATATAGAAAAGGAATTATGTTAACCCATCATAGTTCATTTTAATGTATCTCCACTATTAATTAAACATTTTAATGAATATTTACATTAAGCGCTTCTTAATATTCAAATTGTATAATACTAAAATTTATAATAGTTTTCATTTTGGAATTATGCTACCCGTACCCACAAATCGCTCAAGCTGTTACAAGAGCTTGGTAGAATATATAAAAATGTGCATTACTCTTATAAGTGTAACTTATATTTATTTCATAAAGCATAACAATAATTTTATTAACCTTGTTTTCCTTCTATTACAACATTATTCCAAACTGTATTTTTTGTAAATTATAAACCGATTAGATAAATATTTCATTAATTCTTTAATATCTGTTTCAATTAATTAATGTTGTGTTTACTACTTAGGCCACTAAATGCAAAGCTAAAAATCCAGTGTTGCCCTTCACAAGTTTAATTTTCCTCCGAAAGTAAACTGGAGTCAAATAAAATTGGATTATTTATAACACAGTAGTAATAGTGTATATATTAATTAACTATTAACGTACATATTCTTAAGACTATGTGTTTTATTAATTTAATTAATTAAAGTTAGCTTAATGTTTTCAAGTTCCATATTCCATAGTATTTTCTGTTCTTTGTTTTCTTCCCCTGTCTGACAATAATTCATCATTATAATATAAATGTACACAACCAACAGCAAGAAAATCAGGAAGCTGTCGTAACAAATATACTTACCAACTTTCACCTTTTATATCATTACTGCAAAACTATTATACATATATAAGAATCAACTCTATGAAAATATTAGTAATGTCTCTGTCATATTAGTTATCATTTCTTCTATTTTGTTTTTATTTTTTATTTTTTATTCAAAGTATCATAAATAAAAAGGAAAAGGAAAAACAATATTCGTTATTATACTGTAATAGCGGATACCAGATATTTTGTTTCTGTACAAAAAGAACACTAAAACATTTCAGTTTGATAAAGATAAAATTTTTTTTTTGATATTTAATTAATATCTTTTTCAAAAATTTTATTTCTGGTATTTCTTTCATATATTTTTTGCCAAAACTGAAATATTAAAATATTTAAAAATATTTTATTCACTGCCTAAATGAAAATACATATATAAAAATGTATAAATAATCGGCGTTCCTCATTATTTTAAAGAAGAATAAATAAAACAGACACATATTATGTTATTTTTTAATTATATTCATTCAATAAAATCAGTTTATCGATCCGGTGTTAAAGATAAATCCGTTGATTCTAGAACAAGGGATCAATTTCGAAAATGGAATGACATTAATGTCAAATTTATTCTTTCTTGTCATCTGTTGTCACAGCTTCAGCCAGTTCGACGACTTCGGGGGCTTCTGAGGCGTCTTCTTTCAAAGGCTCTGTGAAGTTGCCGTTGCGTTTGTATCTATAGTAACGAGTGGCTACCGCTTCGGAGTGAGATTGGTAACAGTTAACCAACGCGTCTCCGTGGTGATCTGAAATTTTAGGGTAAAAATTAAACATGATTATCTAAAATTGTAAAGATTGTATGAAAATTAGCAAAATATCTAATTCAAGCAAAGAAAAATCGAGTATTTCCTTTCAATCTAAGAAATCCGTTGCTCTATACTCTATAGGAAAACTCTGATGTGAATGAAGTAATCCGAGATCCTGGATAACCGTACGCTTAGTTCGAGCATTACTTACGGAAAAATTAACAGTTTTCATTAATTAATATTTGCTATATAGTATTGACGCTTCGCATATAATCCAACTACATGAATAGTCATATTTAGATTATTTAATATCAAGGGTGGGTGTTTCATTAGAATCTCTACCGACCTCCTGGACAGGTGCATACTGCGATGTGTCGTCGCGCCATACAAACGGCTCCAGAGCCGCATTGCGTGTTCCCAAGACAGGGGTCGACACACTGGTAGCCGACGCAGGCCAAGTGATCCGGACATTGAGAGTCCAGCTCACACTCGCCCTGAATACACATTACGTTAGTATTCATAGTCTTAAAGACCATCGACTTTTAGTATACTTTACATGAGATATAATTTTTGTTTTGTAATTATTCCAATATTATAATATTAAAACTGTGATAATAATATTAAAATATATCAATTCAATGAAAATCTTAATTATTTGAATTTATATCAAACCTTTTCGCAAGACACCAGAGCGTTGCCGCGGTAACCAGTAGGGCAGGTGCAGACTGGGCGTTCGGCGCCGGTACGGTCGTGGCCGGGGGTACACTTAGCGTTAGCACCACAAGGATTAGGCTCGCACAGATCACCTTAAGGCATATAGGAAGTAGAAAGCTTTTTTAATACATTAAGACAATTAATCAATAATTTTTTCTCCGATTTTAGAATATTGTCATGAAACAATGTATACGATTGACTTCCGTAAATCGTTCCGAGCCATATATAGAATCAATGAATACATGAGTAATACTTCATTACTCACGCGCTTCGAAAGGCCTGCAGAAGGTGAATGGATCGCCGGTCATGGTCTTAGGGCAGGAACAGACTGGCGTCAGGCCGCGTAGGTTGCAGTCCGCGTTCACACCGCAAGCGTTTGTGCAAGGATTGACGCAGGCGTTGTACACACAGGCCGGTTTGTAGCTAGGGCATTCGCTATCGGATGTGCATTCAGCTGAACAAATTCTGTATGGATCGCCGTGGTAGCCCTACAATGTATGAGGATATTCCATTAATTCAAGTAGTGTATCAAACTAAGTAGAACTTTGCCAATGCCATTGTGATGACTTCATCTATACAAATATTATAAGGTTGCTCACCCTAGGGCACTTGCAGACAGCGCGGTGTGCGGCGACCGTCTCACAGTCCGCGTTGACGCCGCAGTCGCTGCAAGGGCTCGTACACTTGAAGTCGCGACACGACTGCTGCGCGCCGCAGTCGCTGTCCGATTCGCACTCGTGTCGGCAGCCTGTCAATGGACTGCCCTGAAAAGTATAATCGAAATCGTAAACCATATATAAAAATAAATATAAAATAGACCACTAAAATAGATTTCTCTGTAAAAACTATACCCTGTAACCGGGAAGGCAAGAACAAATGGCTTGATTGTTCGCTACGTGACACTTGGTGTTAGCGCCGCAGGGTGACGGGTGACAGGCCTCCTCTGAAAATGATATCGTGTTAATCGAAAAATGCTATTATTAATTTTATATGGATAGTGATGTAATGTACCCGGATCAGCAATTCTGCACGATGAGAAGGGGTTGCCCGTGTAGCCTGGGGGACAAGTACACACGGGAACGTGCTGGCGGACCTAGGTTAAAAATATAAACATAGATCATAAAAAATATCCTATTTTCCTTAGTGTTATGATCAACAATGGATCTAGAAATAATTATATCATCAAAACAAAGGATTTAACAGCATTTTAATGGAATTGCTTGCAATGTACCTCATAGACCTTTTTCTTAGGTAGGTCCTAGCAACACTTCGTAGGTTTTATAGCCATTAATAGCTCAGTTTGTTACAAATAATTAAAAACTTTATAAAAATTTCACAGCAAATAGATGATCTTAATGGAACTCATGAAGCTTACATCACAGTTAGCGTTTATTCCACAAGCACCTTCACAAGGGTTAATGCAATGCTGATTGACACAGGACTGATGTCCGCGACATTCACTGTTATCTGAAATAAAATAATATTTTTATAGAGATTTCATAGACACAAAATAAAATTTCTTTTAAAATTGTTGAATAGTTTGAGTAAAAATAATACCTAAGTTTATAAAACATTATGGAAGGTAAGGATGGTAAAAACGACTCATTTGCCATCTAAAACTCACCAACACATTCGATCTTGATACATTGTGACAGTGGGTCTCCGGAGTAGCCTGGAAGACAAGCGCAGACAGGTCTGACGCTGCCGTGGGTGCAGTGAGCTCCGACCCCACAGGTGTTTGGGCCACACGTCACAAGGTCATCGGAGATGGAGCGTCCGTTCTCGTATAGATTACCCCGAAAGTAGCTCCGAGGGTGGTAGTTGTAGTAGCGTTGGGCTGATAATGATATTGGTATTAGAGCAGAACTTCAAATTATATTCAGAAAGAGAAAATATATTAATGTCGCTATCAACATTTCGTTTTGGGAAATATCAGAAATGGTAAAATCAATCACTAGAACCGAATGATCGAACCTATGTTGCGATTGACATGGAAAATATGTTGTCACTTTTTAACAAGAAAAGAAGCTATTCAACTATTTTTTTACGAATTTTTCATAACTTAAGCCGTACCGTGGCCAATATTCGTAGGGAATAAGTAAGTCCTAAATATTTATACAGGTATTTATTTTACAAAATCTCATTTGAATATTAACCAGCACTCTAATAACCGCCACGTATGCGACGAGCTTTACAGCCATCTCTCATCAAATTGCGAGATGTGTAAGTCATTGGTCATAAATAAATCTTAAATAAACATCCCCAAAGGTCAGGTATGTTTAATTGTTGACACATAATTTTGTTCTCATTTAATATATCCTTGCATAATAATAATATTATGCTATTGTGAGTTGTTATGCAACCTTGCCAATAACCTTATAAGGGTGCAAACGAGATCGCCCACACGAGACCTTATGTCCTTGGTGGTACGGAGCTCGGAAGTTTAATTTAACATATGTTGGATTGTTAATGAGATCAGCTGCGAAAACGCTACGATCATTATTTTTTAAAGGTTATGTAGGCGGAGGAATCGGTTTAAACACCTTTTATGTTAATTTAACAATAAAGTTTGTATATAAATGCAAATTACCTGACGTTTTAAGGAAAGAAGGTGGTCTTTAGTCTTTACTCAATTGTTAAATAGAAAAAATATATTACTTAAGCACTCTACTACAATCGTCAAGTCTGGACATTAAACATCACAAGTAAACCAAAAGTAAATTTCGCATACTAACAAAAAAAAATTATGATAGATTAAGGTAGCTGTGACTTTACATATTATTAAAAATATCATAAAGATATATAATACAAAATTATTACTATAAATTTAAAGACCAATCAAAATTTTTCATTACCGAACTCAATAATTATGATATTATATTTCTTCGTCTAGTTTTAATTAATAATGTATGTAGTACAGTTCCGCGTGGCTTTTCAATAACATGCCGTCATTAAAGCAAATACCTTTTTTTAATACGTCATAATATAAATAAAAACATTATCAAGTATTGAACAGTGATAAAACATATTAAAGTAAAATTCGCGCCTTCATAATTTTAAAATTTAATTATAGTGTTCTTTTTTAGAACTTCTTATACTGACAATTATTTTTTATTTTACTTACCGTCAACACCAAAAACTAGAACTAAAAGCGTCAGAGACGCTACGAAAGTTATTTTTCCCTCCATCTAGAAGAAGAAAAAATAGTACTATAAATAATGTAATGTATTAAAAAATTATAATTTTGTATCATAAAAATGGAACCAACTATTCGCAGATAATAAATAAATACCTAAATTGAATAAAGCATTTAACATAACATATATATTAAAATAAAATTTAAATCTAGAACTCACGTCACTCGTCCGTATATATAACGATTCCACTAATTTTGACAGGAATAAGTCTGTAAAAAAATATAGTGTCCACAGAATAGGTGTCCGTCCGACCGTGTGGCCGAGAGGGAAACATGCCTTCGACACATCAACACCGTCCTTATAGCTACAACCTTCGCCCACTCATCGCGAAAACATAGCCGAATATACATAGCAAAATATTTCATATCCGTAAATAATTAATCACATTTCCTTATATTATTATACCGATCGAAATTGATGATCTAATTTTTGTAATTAAGTCTTAACATGAAACATGACATAATAATTATAATTTTGAATAAAATTTTATAAAAATACAAAAAAAAAAATCTGGATATAGCTGTCTATCTTATTGTGAATAAAATTTTTATATTGTTAGAATATCACCATCGTAGTTGAACCTTTGTTTTCTATGCCATGAAAAAAGTTTATAGCCTTGGATACATAGTCAGATATATTTGCATACCTAGTTGTCAATTCGTTTCATAATTAGAACAAAAGAAAGGCAACTAAGCAGAAGGACTTCATTGTCATTTTAAGCTTACCATTAGTTAAAATGTAATATTTATATTATGTTTCATATTTATATTGGAAAAACGAATTTACTTAATAAATATTTATATCAATTAAAAGCACTTGAATAACGAGAGAAACATAAAAATTTTGGAACTAACCAAGATATACAATTTAACTTCGTCACACATTCATAATTTGCCATAAAAAATTATCATAAATCAAATATTTTATTATGGCACCTGTATTTTTTTTTTGTAAAAAACCCATGTCACTATATCATACGTAATGAATAATTTATATCTATTTTTATTCTGAAAGCCTTTGTAGATAAATTAAAAGCGATGCTTATGATATCTGAATTGAAAAGTTCTGAATATCAGAGTAGAAAACTGTAAGTTTACATACAGTTTCTTGAGATCTCGTCGAAAGAGAAAGAAGTCTTAACACATTCACATTTTATAATTATGAAAAACGAGTGTAAGACATGATTAGTTTAAAATTCTAACAAATCTATATTTTAATTTTACTTAACGAAGTGTACATGTTAATAAAAAAGGATATAGTCGCAGTGCAGAGCTAGTTCAGATATCGTTTAAAGATGATTATTGAAAAATTTAAATTTACATTTGAACGATAACAATCGGAGAACATTTAAACCAAATCAAGCCTATTAACAGTCGTAAATATCAATATTATCATAAGTTTATAGAGATGGTCACTGAGGATATGTTGCCTGGCAAGAAATCAACTCGTTCATCCCACGATGATTACGTAATTTCTCTTTGTGATCTATATCTGCGAGACAATAACAAAAATATTTGATTTTTTTTATTTACTTACATATTAAAAGATTCAGGGCCATCAAAATTATTTATACGTGATATATATTTGATGTTACTTTCGTGGATGTCGTTGATTATTCAGGTTTTCATGAATTATATGTTTGTGTATATTGTATTCCCGATGTAGAAAACCTAATTTTGCATATTTTTTTAAATTTATTTAAATACAGAGTAAACAAACTATGCAAATGCTAGCCATGGCAGAAAAACTATAAGTTTTAGACGTTAAAGTAATATAAGGCTTATTATCTTATAGATTTCAGAGGATATCTGAAAAAAAAGGTCGGTCTGGCAAGAATTTTTTTGAGTAATAAATGTGAGGACTCAGATATAATCAAAGTTAATGGGATAAAAAATACAACAGTCGAAATCAATACGATTAAAATTTACATCCAACTTCGATGTAACGTTTACCAGTGAGTAATTGGTCGAGGTATCTTAAAAAAGGGATTTGAAATAGAAAAATAGGGAATATATTTATTATCTACCGTCATAAGATAATAAAACACATTTTTAAAGGTATAATTTTAATAAATATTATGCACACGTTTAATTATATGTACATTTTATTTAAAGTTTTGAGAATTTCGTAAAGACATTGGGTTCAAAATCAAAAAATAGTCATATACAACTCCTTCAACTTTATCGCTAAAATTTAAGCATAGAACACATGCAAGGAACAATAATATGTCAGAGTATTGACTTAATTCTAAAAACAATTGATAATAATATAAAGGTACATAAAAATCTCGAGTATCAGACTTATATGCATCAGACCTAGAAGTTTATGATTTTACTTAGAGAAAACTCTAGAAGTATAAAAAGTGCTTGTTGGACAGTAGTGAAAAATTTGAAATTGAACACAATATAAATATTAACTTCTGTTTGTGAGAGACTGAAAAATTAACGCCGTAATGCATATTGGTAATGAATTAACAACCGTCTAAATTAAAAAAAAAAATGATGAATAAGAAATTAAGAAAGAATCCTACGCCAAATAAGAGGTGGTTCCACTTGGAAATACTCTTTTTTAATAAAAAGTCGGAGTATAACATACATGATTTTTTTGATCTCTATGTAACTAGAGAATACTAAAACCATAACTCTAGCCTAAAGTAAATTAACATGGACCATTTGAAAGATCAATCAACACTTTCTTGAATTTAAACTATAAATTGTGCTCGCCTGAGGTATATTTCAGTGCAAGACCAAGTCGAAGTCTATTTCTTAACACCGTTTTACAATCAGAAAGTACCTACATTCCTTAAGTAAAATAAAGACGTTCTAACAAAGGTAAGCAAAAATTTTCTATTTTACAGCTTCACAAAAAGCAGAAAAATCAATTAATGAAATGAATGACACCTACTACCAAATTATTTTGGTCTATTTGTACTTTTCAGAAAGATTAGTAGGTGATATTTGACAGCACGAAGTGAACTGCACCCATCACCCGTGTTTTATTTTTTTAATTTTCAGTTTCCAATAAATAACGAAAAATTATGCTTTTAAAACAACAATTTGTGTACAATATATGTTTTGTACTTAATCAATTATTTATACCTAGCTGAACTACAAGTCAGAGATAAGCTTTTTTATATCCTACATATTATTAAATATTGTTTTATGTAGATTTCTGAGAGACTAAAATAAACAATAATTTTATTATTGTAACGTTAGCACGTCTGTTTTGTTTTAGACTGAATTTTGTTACATAAGTGATAATCGTGCAAATATGTATATATAAAACAAAATTCTTAAATATCATGCTTTCTATGCTTTATTTTTTTTCTCTGCTACGGCTTCATCCCCATTGAAATTATTAAATATTTACCAATGTCAATATACTTAAATTATTATTGTAAAGGCAAAACAGCTCAACAGATGAAAAGTGACAGTGACAAATAATTATGTCATAACATGAACATTGCGTGATCGTGACATTTACATGACAAACATATGATTTGCACCAAAATACATTTACTGACGGATAATGAACACCGTAAAAATATTAATGTTCTAAATTAAACAAACCATTTAACAACCGCCCATTTTCCGAAAATGTCCGCTAGCAAATTAGATGCTGTGTACCGGAGTATACTATTAACAAAATTTTTTACTAAAGGATGGGGTAAACCAGAGAATTTGCGAAGGTAAAGCTATTCCTAAAACTATTCTACGTAACATCATGTTATTTTTCATGTGACCCATAAATTAAGTAAGAGTGTACAAAATTGTTTTGCAATATTTTATTTTTTCAAACTTTTTAGGTTATTCGAATTCAGAAAAGTTGTATCAAATCGAGATGAATGCTTTAAATTAGTTGAAAGAGATTATCCAGTAACAATAACGAAAGTAAGTGTTATATATCATCAATTATGTAAGTTCCTTAAACCAGTCAAACTAAGTCTAAAATCAATAAATATTTAATCTTTAACCTTGTGAGTTGCTTGTCTTAGGTTTTTAATTAAAAAAATTGAACATCTATTACTTTTACTGTTTTATTTATTAGGAACAAAATCTGACAGACTGTCGGTTATTGGAGGGATATTTTTTAACACCATTGGAAAGGTATCTACCAGGCATTGTTCCAGAAATTGCTCAGAAAGCTCACTTTCAAATATTACTACCAGTTCACTGGCCGGACCCACGATGCAAGCCTGTGTGTTTACATCTAGCTGGAACAGGCGATCATGTAAGAATAAATTCTACCAATGCACACTTTGTATGGACAACAAATATATAACATGATATATATATATATATATGTATCAGAGAAAATTACAAAATATTAATTAGTTTCTTGAATGCAATTTATACAAATTAAAATATGTATTTTAATTTATGAACACTAACAAACAAAGCTAGATTTGTCTAATAAATCTCATATTATTTTTCAAGTTACACAAGTAATATTCCCTTCAACAGAATGTCTGATTAAAAACACTAAAGATAACCTTATCAGTGTGTTGAAAGTGATATATATTACATCATTAATGACATCATTATATATACATATATATACATATATCATATTAAAATAGTGTTTGAAAACAAGTAAAAATACTTTCACCCTTCTAGACCACTTGGCAGGTCCTAATGTAATTAAATTAAATACTTATGTCTGATAGGATTACGAGAAAAATGAATACCCGTATGGATTATAAAAAAATTACAAAGTTTTATTTTAATGTAGACAAACAAGATATTCATAAATTTCTTAACTATTTGAATTACATTCTTAATAATTAATTCATGATACCATTTAACACAAAAAGTAAAATTATATATGTTAAAAAATGGTCATTTCAGCCAATAATTACATTTTGATTTTATGGGGCTATGGAACGATGTAAAGTAGACATATAATGTATGCCCTGGTAGTCAGGCTTCAATATGCAGATAACTGTCCTGTTAAAAAAATTTATATTGAAAAGTGGTTTAAGTTAAATATGAGAAGTTATTTAAAATGTATATATAGTCCATTAAGATTCTGACGTTTAATAAGTCTACACATAGCTCGCATATCCTACAACATATACACTTTTTGTATGAACATAATTTTGGCTGATGATGTTGGTATTACGTGTTTACAAGCAACTCTTCACATTCGTCTGTAATGAATCAAGTTATAAATATTAACGTATCTAATTTTATTGTGATGCATTGCCAATTATTTCATTTGTGAAATAAACTGGTATTTTTTATATTATATAAATGTAAAATATTTTATCAGTTTTTTTGGCGACGGAGAAATCTTATGGTAAAACCGTTACTAAAAGAGGCCGGTGTTGGAGGTATCATACTTGAAAATCCTTTTTATGGACTACGAAAACCTACTGATCAAGTGTGAGTAATGAATAATAAATTACGACAAATTATTTTAATTTGATATGATTATTCTATGGAAAGGATTTAAACGGGTGGGTAGTTCGCCTATGCCTAATCTGGAGACTATGCTCATATTAAAAATTATCTATGTGAGAAATATATAATTCTAGAAACTGTAGCCTTATTTTTTGTTATTGTTATAATAATAGTATAATTTTGATAGACGATCCTCGCTTCACAATGTGTCGGACATCTTCGTGATGGGCGGCTGTCTGATCCTGGAATCACTGGTTTTATTTCATTGGTGCGAGCGGAACGGCCTCGGACCTCTGGGTGTCACAGGGTTGTCGATGGGTGGCCATGTCAGTTGTACTATATTTATATATATATATTATTTTCTTAAATTACTTTACTAACATCACTACGATCTTTTTACAATTCAAATTAAAAGACTTCATAAACCTATCTGAGTCATCTAATGTATTTTATCAAAACTTTGTAATGATTACTCTTCTGAGTTGTAGTGATTATTTAATGAAGAAATATGGCATGTAAAAATGTTATTACACTAGTTAGATAATAAACGAATCAATCAATGGTTTTTGTACTATCAAAACTAAACAATATAAAATATTAAAGAATTCTTCAACAGATGGCTTCCTTAGCAGCAACCAATTGGCCTAAACCACTCGTCTTAGTTCCATGTCTTTCGTGGTCAACAGCTTCTGCGGTCTTCTTGCAGGTTATAAATTCATAATCAGTAACACAAAAAAAGTTCTTGGTCTTAAATTCACCTCAACTTAGTTTTCTGAACTTGGTTTTAGGGCGTAATGTCCCATTCCATTAACTGGGACCTCTTAGAAGACCAGTATATGTCTGATGGCGTCTACAGAGAGAAATTATCGAAAATGGTTACCATAGTGGACGAGGCTTTTCTTGCCGGCAAAAAATTTGCTCGAACTTACACACAGACCATGGAAAACACCGCCGCTATGAAACCGCAGACAAATACAGATGATATTATAGATTCACTGAAATTTAACGTCGGAGCTAAGAAGATGGACATTACTTATAAGGAGAACGCCAAAACAAATGCTCAAATCGTTGACAATAAACAAACTGTAGATAATAAAATCGATTTACCACATAGCGTTAAGAGTGTCGTGGACGTTGAAGACGAGATAATAAAGGAAGAGCTGAGAAAACTTCTGTGTGATAATAAAATAAGTCAAATATTATATAACAAATTAACATCCAATAAACATTTCGAATTGGAGCCCCAAGACATTGAGTTTATAAACAAACTGGACGATGGGAAACTTAAAGTGTTCCTACTTAAATATCAGAGTGGTAAGTTTTATAAACGTCCAAACGAATAATATACCATAAATATTTTCCTGTCATTAATGTTATATATTTTGGTAGATATACCAAAAATGTCTACAGTTTCAGACAACATTTCGAACGAAAAATTACCATTGGATGGCAACAATAACAAAACAGTCAAAATAACTCCGGCGATAGAAAACTCTAATTCAGTAAATCAGAACAAAGAATCCTCTAATGAGAACAAAGCTTTGGTAACTCCTGATGAGAAGATTTCGACGTCTTTAATTAAAAAAGAACGCAAATCCTGGAACGTGTCAGAACTCACTTCGGACCTGTGGGTGAACTTGCCATTCATGAAATCAGGAAAGAAGATAGATATAGGTAAAATCCACTGGCGGGACAGAGAGGCACTGCAGTTTATGCGTGGAATTATGGACGAATGCACACATTTAAGCAACTTTTCTGTGCCATTCGATACATCCCTTATTATAGGTGAGTTTTTATACTTTGTATTTTTACTGACTGAATCTGTCCTAATTTACCCTAAGTAGAGGAGCATTCGAGCGCCATCAAAAAGACCGAAGTAATTTTGCTTTTAATACTTATTATATTACAAAGAATAATAATGCATTAATATACCATAAGTTATAAGACAATTTTACAAATGTTTATTTACAGCGGTCTGTGCGAAACACGACGCCTATGTACCGCGAGAGGACGTCGGTACTTTGGAGGAGATCTGGCCCGGAGCTGAGGTGCGCTACGTCGACGCCGGACACGTGTCCGCTTACATTCTGCACCAATCGCTCTTTAGGTATACATGCATTCACAGACGAAGGAACATGCGCACACACACACACACACACACATCCATATCCATAAACACAAACACATACTCAAGCGCTTACACACAACACTCGCACCCATCGAATACATTCTCATTGATTGGACCGCGGCCAGTTATCTAATAATAAAAATTACATTCCATACATACCTAGAGGCTGAAAGGCTTATGAGAAAACCATTCTAGGAAATTCCTTTACGGTTACATGTAGTCTGTAGAGGGAAGACATATATATATATATATATATATATATATATATTATTATATATACTAGTAGAAACATTAAGTACAGCTTCAAATCTCCAGGTCCTGCATCAAAGAGGCCTTCGAGAGGTCTAAACTAAGGTGGCGAGACGGGAAACACGTCGATTGACGTTAGCAATGGACGTCATAGAAAAATCATATCCCAGGAACATTTTGGCTAAGTAAATTTATGTATTTATGGGGCTGTAATTTCTTACTATATTGTGCAATTGTCGGCGTCACTTATTTTACAGGAGGCGTTGTTATTTCTAAGTATTTTTACTGTTTTCAGATAGGATAGCCTTTTAACGTGGTGCTGTGTCCATATAAGAGTAAAATTTAACCGGTGCAATGAAATTATTTATAGTCCACGTACAGTGTTGCCGCAGCACTAATTGTTTCTACTAAATTCTATGGATTATTGTTTAGTTTATAGTGAGTTAAAATTTTAGTTAGTTAGTCATCTAGTCCAATGCCATAACGTTTATTGTAAGCACAATATTATTGTCCGGCTGACTTCAAAAGTTAAAAACTCGTTTCATTTCCAATATAAAAGTACAAACGGAAGAAAAAAAAATTGTATCGGGTGTATTTTTTTTTTTTAGTTTTAGATATTAATTTACAAATGCTTATATACGTTTTAATAACATTTCGCAAAACACGTAATTTACAAATTAACATCTACTCGTCGTTTTATTGTGAAGTGTTAATTATATTTTTTATGAATAAATATATTTACATTTGAAGTTGAAAGTCGTTTATTTACTCAATAAAGTAACTTTTTACAAACATTTTTTTTTTTATATTTTTAATGTTTTTGAATACAATATAAAATAAAACAATCAAACATAAGTAACAGTTTCCTTAAACATAGCTATTATTATATGTCAAGATCGAAAATTTTGGATCGGAACAAAATACACGTTCTGTAGTCAATGAAAGAGGTAAATGTCTATATACAATACTCATATCATGTACTACACACAACCTACAAAAAAATTAAAAAAAAAAGCGCAGAATAAAATATCAATAGTTTTAAATCTGACACGTTACTCAAATAACACCGTAACAAAACTGAAAAAGAGTTTATATATTTTATTAATTAATTTCAAAGCCTAAGCCTAAACAGAATAAACTCTAAAACGGCTAAAAAACTTTTGCATATACCTATACCAAGCAGTCTGAAATACAATCGTAGAAGTCCGTTCAATCATCCTAATATATTAATATTAATGGCAACACTAGTGTAATCATCTATAGTGCTGTGCAAGCATGATTTAAATACATCTATCGATCAAAATATTACTCCCCATTCTATCGGAGCACATGTCTATTGCGGTATCCAATAATGACAGTATAGTCACCTAACAAGCAATCTTAAGAGTACATTTAATAAAGTCCATTACAATTATTAGACACACGAGTTCTTATAAACTCATAACTAATTCACATGTAACAGATAACTTTTAATCCAGAGCACATAATAGTTCACGTAATAAACACTAAAATATACCTTAACGCTTCACAAATAAGGTCTATCATAGAAAATCACTTCACGAATAAGCACAAATAACATACTATTATACCAGAATGAATAAGTAATATTAAACTAAACAGAGAAACAGTTTATCGGACTAAATTGGTTATTATCTAAATGTAATAAGGTTTCTATTTGTTGAGCAACAGTGATCTAAAGTCGCTGTTGCTGAGGGGTTTCTTGGAGTCCCCGTTGCTAGTGTTGGCGTTACTGGACTTGCTGGTGGAAGGCGTCTGCAACACCCGCGGTATGAAGCTACTCAATTGAGTACGGCGCCTGAAACGAAATGAACCCTGAAATGGACGGTTGCATTAAACGCCCTCCCCCCCTCCCCCTATTATACAGATAATAAATAGGTACGTAAGTGATATTTCCGTTATTAGTATAAACAAATATATCACACGCTATTGATAACGATATATGTAATTCATCAATTCCCAACCCCCCTCCCCCCACTCAATAGTTCTGTTCCTAAAAAAATATATTACAAAAACAATCAAATTTTGATTTAGTTAATGATTATTTTAAATAATATTTATTCATTATCTAATATTAAAAAAAAAAAAACAAAAATAAATGTGTTTTTTTTTTATTAATTTTCATTATTTTTTTCAATTTTCGGGACGTAATAAAGGAGGAGGTTGTAAATTTCTTTTTAATTTTCTTCAAAATTTGCCAGATGTACTGCACTTTACTTACTACAGACCGCAAAAAACACTCTTATGGGTAAATTAAAATTCGCTACTGTAGTACCACTTCAGTATATTTAGTCCAAGTTAACTTACGGATCATAAACTGTTTTTCATTCATAAATCCTGACACATTATAGCGTTAAATTTTATTATTGAATGAGTAACAGGAAACGCTTCGTATGTAGTGTGACGACAAAAACTTGTAATAAGGATACTGTATACTCACGTGTACTTCAATGGTCTATATTCAGTCAATGACTCATCAACACACAGCACAATTTATGCCAAAAAATTTTACGACACGTTTTTGACAGTTCACACCTAGTAAACTGAAAAAGAAAGCTTTTTGCGTGCCAAATCTACGCAATCAACAATATACATATAAAATTCGGTCGCATTAACTAACGAGTGACGTATCGAGGGATATATACGATCAAGGGATAAAGTGTTGTCACGTAGCAGACATGTCGTATCAAACGCTGTAAATTCAATTTGGTCGTCTTATAAGAATAACGAATAATTTGGTCGCCGGCCATTTAATAAGGCCTTGTTAATTTTTCTTCGTGGGACGTAAAAATTTTGACAGACAATCATATTTTGAAGGTTCGTTAGCAAATGCCTCTTTTAGATATAAAAAACAGAGCTTGGTGGAACTCGGTTTTAATCTAGCGATAATAATTACATACCTAGATTTAGTCACAAATCATTAAGTTAGATATGTCTTGTAAATAAATGGATTACGCGTGCAAAATTACAGACAATAAAGGCAGTGATCTGCGACCCGAGACTCCGTAAAGCGTCACCATTTTAAAGACGTATGTATTTTAATTATTAAAGGCTATATAATAACCGTAAGTTTAATGTATAAACTTATAATACGAACAAGTTCATTTCGTCAAAACCAATTCAGTTCTTGAAGGACCAATATACATATATCGGCAAAAAATTAAGTATATGTATTACGTTTATTCGTATTATGTAATATATATATATATATATATATATATTAAAATTATTGGCTCCTTTAATATTTGCAAATATAGTAAACATTTCTTCGACCGTCACACACTTCGTATTTTCCGCGGTTACCGGTGCTCTGTATATGTAATCTTAAATTAAATACTCCTTACATAATTCTCTACATACTAGTTATTTCATTTTCTCCATTGAAAATTTTATACACAGACATTTTAAATTTATTTCATGATATTTTGTTAAATTTTTCAGTGCAATTTCAATGGACATTATTTTATAATGCTGGCAATTGTTGATCAAATAAACTTACATTCCTCCGCCAACATCACGTTTGACGCTTCCAAGTACATTGGTTTCCCCCTTAGGAGGAGGGGCACTTACGGCCACTTCTATATTCCTGTCTTTAACAAGAAGCCCGTTGGTCTTCGACAGGGCCACCGAGGCTGACTCCTCGTCCTCGTAGTCTATATAGGCCAGACCTTTGGGCTTCCCGTCTCTGTTAACAGAATTGAAAAAAATTAAATATATTAGGTCGCAACAAAAATATTTTATTCCCAACATAGTCATAACATTATAAAGTGCAAACTATTATCGTCAATCTAATAATGAATACAAATATCACTCATAACTTAAAATATCTTAAACTGAACATAATTCGGATAAACAAATTGAAAACTCAAAAACCAGTCACCATGTATACATTAAAATGAAACAAGTATTAAGCTCGTCGAGACGTCGATACGTCTCGTCTGCCGGTGACCACGGCTGCTGCGAAGTAACCAACACGTCGCGAGCATGTAGCTTATAAAAATAATAAAATACGCGCAGTGATCCGAAAAATATTAGTTTAATTTAGACGAATACTCGCGAAAGTCTCAGATCTCATTACCGTATACACAGTTGGTGTGTGATCATAATTAATGTCCTACAGACATACATATAAAACACGAATGAATGTGAATGTTTGATTTAGAAAAATCATTTAATATTTGCGTTGTATAAATTAATTATTTTTCAACCATATTTTATTTATGTTAAGAATTAAACTTTTCTGATATTTTATATACAAATACATCACATCAAATATAATATAATAAATAAAATAAATAATATCATCAGCCTATAGGAGCCCACTGCTGAGCAAAAGCCTCTTCTCACATGGACAAGGTTAGAGCATTAATCACCACGCATGTTCGAGGAGGGTTGGCGATTTCAATGTTATAATTTGAAATTATAAGTCCAGGTTTCCTAACGATGTTTTCCTTCATTGTCTGTCAGTTGTGTCTAAATACTCTCAGAAAGTACAGACGACTCGGAAAATTCACATTGTTACTATATATTAATAATATAATATAGTAAATTTTTAATCATATGACTAATTCTAACGCTTACTTGAAAGTAACAATCCTGATGTCATTCAGCTTGCCATATTTATCGAATATTTCAGCGAGGGCCTCTTTGGTGCAGTGTGAGAACGGTAGATTCCTCACAAACAGTTTGTTCTTCTCTGTTGTCATAGCGTATTTAAATGTCGGCTTGGTCTTTTTAGATGAATATCGTGATAGGAACATCGGTCTACCGTCCAGAGCTGTTCTATCGTGTTTCAGGGCTTCATCAACTGACTCCTGTGTGAAATATTTATTATTAGCTATGATTCGAACCGTGGACTCCACTAATGTTATCTCAATCCCTTTGCCAACTAAACTATCGTGTCCATACAGTCAGTTAATTCAAAAGCTCATATATGAAGGTCAACATTTATTAAATGATGAAAACATTGTAACAGACGTGATAGTGTTATACTTTAATTCAATGTGCTCCAAGTATTCACCAAATTTAAAATATTATATTCTTAACTCATATATACAGTATATATATATATATATATATATATATATATATATATTAAATCAATCATATAAATGTGCTCACAGTAGTCTTATATTGACAGTAACAGATTGATCCACCGAAGGCTTTGACGCCAGCCCTCACTCTCATCGATACAATCTCGCCGAATTCAGATAGTTTGTTCCTCAAATTGTTTTCGTTGAATCTGTAATAATACGCGTTTTTTATATAAAATTATAGTTATAAAATAAAGCACAATTAATAAAAAAAATTACTCACTTAAAGTCCAAATTGCTCACAAATAATGTGCAAGCCTCCCTTCCCACCGCATCTTCTGATGAGCTGTCTTTGCGTGGTCTCTTTGTCTCTATAACTAAAATTTTAACATTATAGAGTACTTAAAACAAATCATAGGTCTGGCTTTATCTAGTTATATATAATGTCGTATATACATGTCCTTATTATATCCAGTTCACATAATATGGTATAGGAATTATTATTTTTAGATAAAACATTGTTCGGAACAAATTGCAGCCTATTTCGTTGAAATTACTATAAATTTTAAGAATACGTACCATGATCATTATCATCATGTGGTCTCTTCACACCACTATCTCCGTCCTTCTCTGACTCATCAACATCCATATTGTCGTCCTTCTTCCTCTTCACCTTAACTTCTTCTGAAGTGTTATCGGACTTTCTTTTTCCTTTGTTAGATTTCTGATGTACCGTCTTAGCTTTATCAATTTTTATTTTCTTGTTCGTCTGCTGTTTCCCTTTCTGCTTGTATCCTAGCATCTTTTCCTTCATGGCCTGGTAATTATCGCGCCATTCTTTCAACTTTCGCTATAAAACAAATTAATTCATATCAAACTTATATTGAAATAATTTCAACAGTACAATTCATTAACACCAGGCAACTGTGGAATAAACATTCTGAACATATTTTACTTATTTTGATAATTTTGATGGTATCGAGATAAGGGTCTCTGAAATATACATAAAGAAAGAACTATATAAAGCGTCCACTCACTCACTCACTCAATCTCTCATAATATATAAAGGGTCCACTCACTCACTCAAAATATATAAAGGGTCCACTCACTCACTCAAAATATATAAAGGGTCCACTCACTAACGTAGGGGTCTTTACAGAAGCCCCTCTACAATATAAAAGCACTGTCATTAAAACGACCATGTAATCCTAACTTTTTGACGCTTCGGGCAGCTTGCGCCAACATAAGTCACAAGCTTGCTAACGAAACATCAAAAAAAGCACATAAAAAATGCTAAATGATGGCGTGAATCCTCTTCTTTTAATCATGCATATCCTAAATATCAAGAAAGCAGACCAGCCTCTTTACCTCACACATCTCCTGGCACTCCACGAGTGTGCTGAGTCCCCCACAGTCCCTCTCGTAGTCGCTCCACAGCCGCGCCACGGCTGGCGGGTAATCACTCACACTGCGGAGGGCCCGACGGTGGAGATCCCTCAGACGCTTGTTGACTGGCGGATCGCGGTTCACCTCCAGATGAATCAGAGCCTCCCAGTACTTCGACAGGGTCTTATTTTCACCGTATTCTGAAAATTGGAACATAGAAATTTGATTAATATAATGTTAGTAAATTTATTCTCGAAGACCTCATGAAGAAATATAATGTCAAACACTTACTGAATATCTCTTCAAATATCTCCTTGCCCTGAACGGGATCCTTAATTTGTTTATATTCAAGTCGAGCCCAAAACAGTGGAACTTCACAGTCGTTGGCTTCATCTCCCCACGCCTGTAACAATAGTCAAAATTATATATATGTATATATTTACAATTATTTTTCTTCAATTATTTATTGTATAATTTTAAACGAAAAGCGACCAGAGAATAACAATCACTATTAAATAGAAAAACAAAAGACATAAGTAACAATATATTATGCTAAGCCAAAAATATTATTTATTTAAATAGTTTATTATAAAGGATTCTTGAACAAACGCATATTTATAAATATTTATAAGTTATTTCAAAAGTGGTAGGTTTGTATAGAATCTGGAATCTTAAAAAATATACACATGTAACATGTGTCTAGGTGCTGTCAGCAGTTGAATACAAAACCTCATTGTCTGGTGTTACCTTTATAATGTATCAATATTATTTAATACTATTTTTACATTGATATAAATATTTTGATAATTTTATTTATACATAAACGCAACTTATTACAAGGATTGGACTTAAGTCATTCAAAGTATCTGCGGTCCTTGCTAATAGAACATATATAACATTGCTGAAATATACAAGTCTTAATTGAAACTCAATAAACCGTCTGTTCTTTGGCAGAGCATCTTTAAGCTGAACTATGCTTATGCGAAATAATTCTGCGACTGCCTTATTGAAGTCTTCAGTTCAAACGCTACATGAAATGCTACTGGGTAATCATTACTACAACATCCGATTCCCATACATTTCGACTTTCTTCGTTCAGAAATTAATAAATAATTTCAAACTGAAATAGCCAATCAACAAAACAATATATGTATATATCAGCTGACAGAATATGACAAAAACACTTTTTTTAAATGTAAATAATGCTAAGTGCTCTAGAATTGAATTATTTATTAGGCAACAAAATAATCTATATAGTCGTTGAAAAAATTATACTCTGATCAAATTACAGTGTAAAAACGTCATTTGATTTAACGATAGCTCCCTAAAGCTACGAAATCACTCGGCTTTGATCGGATTTGCCTGTCGTAGGTACAATTATACACCCTATATACCGTTACACCCACTATTACACAATTGTTTTTGTAGCCAAAATTATTAAAGTATGGTCAGATGAGCATAAATCTTTTGGGGCTTCACTAACTTAGCTTGTAAAGTATTGTCATCAAGATATAGCTAGCTTACTTCTAAAACAAGATACTATACTCAAAAGCGTTCAGACTAATGTAGTCACTAGGACTAGTTTGACATAACTTTTTTCTTCTCACAATTTAACAACAAAACTCTATAAATAACCTTTATATACTTTAAATTTTTTTAGAGATTATGATTTGCAAAGATCTGTAACAACTTATAGAAATGAAATTAGCAATGAAGAAACACCATTTCCTCTACATGTTAAATAAAGGATTATTGATTTTTAATATTATTAATTGTTTAATAAAGGCGAATTTATATGAGCATTTTCCGAAAAATCACTTTATTGCTCTTGAAACAAGTAAATCATTGTCTCGGACAGTAAATCGAGATAATTTTATCGAGTAAGCCAAGGAATTCTGTAAATATTTATTGAATATAAAATATGCATTCCACTTGCATACGTATGTATGTAGGTAATTAAAATGTAGTTTTTAGAATCTTAAATCTACGATGATAACGCTTTAATTGTAAAACTTACAATTATATATTTAAAAAAAATATATAAACAACGAAGGGCCTTTAGTAATAATCAGACAAAATACTAGGAGGGCATATCGAAATAGGTGTTCTGGCGTTGACTCACTGTAAATTCACAATACGAATTCCTAAACACAATAACCGAGTAGTGCAAAACACGAGAATATAGAGACAAAATTAGTTAAATCACTGAACTATAATAGATTTTGAACATATCACGTAGTACGGAAAACAAGAAGGAGATTTTTAAATATGAAACATAAAAATACGTAGTTGAAAATGCTTTTAATATTGTACGAAACAAAAAATAGACATACGAAATTTTACTTTTAAAAATAATTTTAAATTGATATCTATGTTCAGAAAATAAAAGTATCGCCGTGGAACAGATAAAAATGGCATGAAGTTGAAAAGAAACAAAAGTATCGAAAAAAAAATCGATATATATATCGATAATGTCACTACCTCAGCGAGTGAGTCCCAGGCCAGTCTGAATGTTCGCCGCAGTCTATCCACGTGCTCCTTATTATCGAAGGACGTAGCTCGACGGATGTACTCTAGATAACTCATCCAGAGCTTCTCGGCTTCTTTATAAGTTTCCATGCCTTTAGACAGCGCTGTCTCGAATAGTGACTTCACCTGGAATAACGGATTTGGGGTGTTTTAAATTACATGTATACAATTTTTGACCGCTACTTCGCCCGCGTGAATTTGACATTGGGATTAGAGAGAAATGTATAAAGTATTATAACAATGAATATGTTAATCAACCGACAGCGACATCTATAGGTTTTGTCACGAGACTCTATACACAATGTAGCTGTTATATCTCGATTCTGCGAGAACCATACGGAATTTTAGCATACTTAGTGTTCTGAAGCCTAAGCTACGTTACTGTAAAGCTAAATAAAAATTCGTTTAAAAAAAATTGCGTGAAAAAGCAACACACATCTCTACATTCATCCATACTCATAAACATTCACAATTATATCATTCGTAGAATATATTAAAGATTTAAGAAGATAAGGATTTACGAAATTATTGTTTAATAATTTATTGTTAAAATAAAATGCAAACTAAGAACTAAACACTTGTATTAAGATGTGACTATTAAATTGAAAATTAAAGTAAGCTTTTCATCTTACTTCTTGTTTGCAAAACATGGTATTTCTTTTAAGTTATGTGTTTATAAAATGATAATAAGATTTGAAAAAATATTCTCGAGAATATTTTTTATTTACCTGGAAATTAAAAAAATCAAAACTGAAATTAAAAATTTTGAAAGTTTTATCAAAGAAAGTATAATAAATTCAAGAACATCTGAAACATAAATTTCCGTAACAGATGTATGTACATAGGTATGCATTAAATAAGGTAGCTTAATAATATAAGGTGCAAAGATTTACGAAAGATAAAAATGTTTTTTTTTTTTTGTAAATGTTTTTACGGCTCTGGATATTTACTTTTGAGCCTTATCGTTACAAATTATCATTTGCTATTTATGAGATAAAAATGTTATCCGTATGTATTGCCAGTCGTAAAAACATCGCAGACCGATTACACTGACATACCGACGTAAATTAATGATTTAAAAAAATCAATCCGAATATAGCTCATTGAGATTTGGTCGTAAAATATTTAGACATTAAAACTGAAAACTAATAAGGAATGATATAAGAATATATATAATATATTAAGAAAGCTTTATGATTATTTATCCGATGTTATTTTTCAAGTGTTATGTTGGATGAAAATTAAAAATATCGGATATAATCGGAAAAGTTTTATTGAAAACCGATAACTTGAAATTTAATGTTATTTACGAAAACGACGGTCCATATGACGATTCATACATAAATAATATACAGGGTGTTTGGAAAGTGAATACCGATAGGTAATGGTGTTAGCTACGTGTTGCGCCTAATTAAATAACATTTTGCCTTAAATATAATGACTTAACCTTATTTTACTATTTTTTCTAAAAACTCCCAATTTTTTTTATAAACCCAAACTATGTTTTTACTAACAACCAAAAAGTAAAACAAAATACTGCATTCGTTAGTGTCGTCTCTCTTCGTTCATATTCCATTATAATTTTATACAAACAATTTTAAATCAAATAACTGTGAAGCATCAAACTATCATAAATCAAAAAAAAGGCCTATGTAAACTTTACGTGGCAAAAAATTTTACGATGTATACTTTAAAAATGGTATCAAAACTTCTTTTGTTAATACTCTTTCTAACTGTATGTAACATGTACCGTTAATAAAGAGGTAATTCTACAACTTTTGAAGAAAATCTTTTTCTCATCTTAATATCCTTTGAAAGAAAGAATGGTACGTGACATTTCACTTGGCTCGTCCCGACATTTTGTACACCTTATTAATGGATGTCTATGAAAAGTTAATTTCTTGGATAAAGTCTGATTAGAACGTGATTGAATACCTCCTCAAAGCTCTTCTCCTCGTGTTCAGCCTGCTGCATCTTCAGCACCCAGAAGGTGTGCCTCCTGGGACAACGTCTAGTACACAGGTCATGGATACGATGTATGGTGGCTCGAGACGAAATAGCCTGAACATGTTTGGCCAATGCCAGTAGCAGATCGTGAGAGGCTTCGCAGGAGATGCATTCGGTTGTCGCTCGGTCATACAGCACCTGGACAAAACAAAAAAAAAATATATATATATAACACATATTTAATTGAGTTAACAATATTACCAGTTTTAATAAGTTTCCTGGCAAGGTAATATAAGCTGTACTATTATTATACTAAGGGAATGTCTCATACATTTTTTTGATTCAGGGACTCACTAAAGTATCTTTTAGTTTTCATCAATCTTCATATACAATACCTTCAGTATCCCATTGCTGTCGCAGTCGACGTATCTCTTCTCTTTGGACAAATCTATGACCGTATCGATGTAGTCTTGATAAATTTTGCATTTTTCATCAATATCCCTATAACGGAGGAGATTAAATATTAACATTAAAGTATATAAAAAAAAAAAATTGACTCAAACGGTTTTATAGAAAATATTCATAAATATGACGTATAAAATTAATACAGTGGCTTTTAGAAATCACATTGCATAAACACTAGGTTATTGATAATGACATTTCTATACAAAATCAATCGTTTTAAAAGTCAAATAGGACCAAAAGTTAATAGATCTGATTTGACGAGGATTCAATTTTATTCATTAAATTCGACTCAAACCGAATGGTCAAGTAAATTAAAAAAAATTAATAACCAAATGAGTCTTAGTATATCATTACAACTTACTCAATCGTCAGTAGCTTATCTTCATACGGTGTAATTTTCTGTAAATATTCAATGGCCGCTTCATGTTGCTTTTTAACCTGAAATTATATAAATATTCGCTTTATATCGACTCCACAGAAATGTCATTAATTTATTGGTTTAATTCAATACATGGTATAATTTTTATTTTTAAAAAACTTAGTTTCCTGTTCAGACTGCTGTTCTGGGATACCCTCTTTCCTATCAACCGAAGGCGTCATAAAACTGACTAGGCGTCATAAAACTGACACTGACGGATCCTCAAAAGACGGCATAGTTTTACACACTTAGCAAAGACACTAGGCACTAAAAAAAAAACTTTAAAATTATGATAAAAAGATTTAGAAGTACAATGCTTAAAGAGTGTTTTAGCTTTAAATTACTCTATCTCTTTGTCTACAATAAGAAAGGATAAAAATAAGTCTTAAGTTAGGGAAAATTTAATGAGATCCTTTAAAGAAGCCAACGGGAGACTGATAGAATAACCATTTTAACAAGCTACGGGCTTATAATGTATACTGAAAATATGTAATCGAAATTCTCGCTCAGTCAAGATAACAATACTCGTAATTAAAATATTCAAATATCTCAGTTCTTAACATCGAGGCTACCAGTACCTATATCCAAACTGGAATAAAAAAACCTTTTTAGTTAAACAAAATTAACGCATAGTTAAGCTTAACTATCTGTCAGAATTGATGCTTATTTTATATCAGCATTTCATAGTATGAGTTACATTTTTATATAAAGCCAATCGTTTCTCAAGTAACGTGAAGCCGTAGACCTCTTACCTGATCCAAGTATTCCTGATCGTGGACTTGCAGCACATATTCTTGCAGCAACGGCCAGGCCTCTTCACCCCTCAGTAGAGGTCGTGACACAGCCTCTTCCAAACACCATAGAATACGCTGTTGCTGCTCCTTGTACTCCGGATCGTCTTCGCTGAGGATTTTACATACCATGGACTTGTTATGGTGTGTCAATCTATACTAACTTTGTTAACAAGACTTGTCAACTATAATATAGACAATCATTTCTTTTTGCGAATGATTGTCGGATTTAAGTATATATTAGTTGTGAGAGACGTTCGAGTGCTTTAAATTTCAGTTAGGGAAAACAAGTTTAGATTTCGTTTGACTGGAAACAATGGAGGAACGAAAATGTTATTTATAAAATAAAATACACATGTTAATAAAATATTAAATTTAGATATTTTTTAAATGTGTATCTGTCTGCTATATATAAATAACAAAGTATATTTACATAATAATTTCCTAAGTAATTATTTTGTTCCTATTTATCTGCCTTTCTATTTCATATGCTCATGGCGATTATAATGGAAAGAGCAATTTCCTTGTTATTTTTGTGCCGTAACATATTTTGTTAGATGAACGCGTAGCTGACAGTTTGACGAATATTTAGAGTTAAATTAAACAAGGAGGAATTCAATAAAATCATGTTATTCTACGCCTGGTAATTATATAATATATCTTAGCATTTCAAATTTCATCCTTTAATGAGAAAATAAGAATTACTTACAATGTAAAATTAGCGCAAGCGAAACCTTAGCAAAAGCATCGAAACTAAGCATTATATATATATGTTCTTTATTTTCACATACAATGTCTTGATTTTTGTTTCCAAATTTTTTCAACAATACATAGATGAAAAATGTTAAAATGTTACTTAATTTCATACATTATAAAGCAATTATCTTCTAATTCAATTAAATATAATTTTACATTGTAAAGAGTGGAATTGTTTAGTCTGTTGATTGCAATATAAAATAAGTACTAATATCGGATTATCAATCCCATGATTTTGTCCGGTTTTATTCTGAACTTTTTGACGAAAAGCACTCTTTTTCTTTACAATAATAATATGTATGTATTTATTAATTATATCTCATGGTTGTATTGAATTTCGTGTTAAGTTGTATCGGGGAAGATTTTTCTTGAAATATCTTCAGTAGAAATTTAATCGCAGACCGTAATGGCAATTCTGATTGATATGATTTTGCGTAAACAAGTAATAATATCAATTAACACGTAATATTGTAGGAATTCTTATGAGATATGATTACATGGAATTTTCAACTTATTATTTTTAAACTGGATACTGCCCGCAACTTTGTCCGCGTCAAATTATATTAATAATATGGTAAACAATATGGAGGTATATAACAAGTAAATATAAAAAAAAGAGAATATTTTTACCAACATCCGATTTTGATGAAATAAAGATGAAATATTTTTACTACTATCAGATTTTGATGAAATAAAGACCAAATATTTTTACCACCATCCGATTTTGATGAAATTAAAATCAAACCTTTTTACCAAAATCCGATTTCGATGAAATTAAAACCAAATATTTTTACCAACATCCGATTTTGATGAAACAAAGACCAAATATTTTTATCTACTTTCGATTTTGATGAAATAAAGACCAAATATTTTTAACTAAATCCGATTTTGATGAAACAAAGACCAAATATTTTTATCCACTTTCGATTTTGATGAAATAAAGACCAAATATTTTTAACTAAATCCGATTTTGATGAAATTAAAACCAAACATTTTTACCAAAATCCGATTTCGATGAAATTAAAACCAAACATTTTTACCTACACCCGATTTTGATGAGAAACAGACCAAGTATTTTTATTAATATACAATTTTTGTAAGCTAGTTTAATTATTTTTCAAAACTAGAGCTATCGTAACTTAGCCAACTCAAACCAAATCAGTTCAGTAATTTTGAAGGTTATCGACATGGGAATAGTTTTTAATCGCTTGCCTCGTGTTTCCTTGTTTCTCAACACAGAAACTATAAGTGTACTTTTTTATTGCGCTATATTTCCTATAATTAACACATTGATTTTAATATTCTAATATTTGCCTCCCTGACAGCTAGCAACTAAATATTGTATCGAAAATTGTCAAATTCGCAGAGCTTAAAGTATGGCTACGTCGCACTGCATTGCACATTTTTTTTATATATAATCTCTGTAGGTGAAAAAAAAAAAACAAAGAAACATCGTGTTATTATATCTTAAAAGTGTCATAAGCAGCGAAACCAAACAAAATAATTTAATAAGATTTATATATTTACTAAGAATTGTAATTTTAAATTAAACAAAATACTGCCGGTAACTTCGACATAAGGAAAGAAGGTATATTAATACTATGAACTAACTGGCTCATACATTTTAGATCTACAGTAAAAGCATGTGAGTTGACTACTGTTTTTTCTTACTAATTTTCATGAAATAAAGACCAATTGTTTAATAAAACTGAACTACACATACAAGGACCTCGTACATGCAGGTTTAAAGTCAATAATTTTAGTATAATGAGTGGAACAGACAAACAAACAGAAAAAGATTATTTACTTGCCCTGTTTTCTATACATCCTTCATAAAACCAACTCCAACGATAAGCAAATTTTTACGTAAATATTATATGATAATTCAAAATCCTTTTTATATATCCATTTTATATAAAATATTAAACATTGGCAGAGCAAATGATAGGAATTCGCTGAGCACAAGATAATGTTACCTATAATGTATGCACATATAGATGTAAACAGATATATTTTTAGTAGGCACATTGATAACCACTTGATGAATAATAAATTTAAAAAAAAACACGTTATAACAATGTATAAAATTATATATAACAATTCCTTGACTTCGTCTACGTATAACTAATTTATTATGCAACTGCAAGCATTGACGCCTTTTCAATAATGTTAAAACTGGCCAATAATTTCCGAGATCATTCGAAACAGGGACGTGTAGACAGACACACATTTATAATTGATTGAATTTGTTAGTTATGTATTACATACTACCTCTTTTTTGTTTCCAGTCATTTTAGTTAATGTTATCTAAAATATTCGTTAGTACGCTCAGATAAAACTATTTTCTTTTTTTCATTTAACTCGGCGTTTTTTTACTTAACATTATCTCAATGAGACACTTATCACGTGTTCCCGTATCACGGTTACTGAAAAATTATCGAAACGTATGGTAAAATAACAAAAAACTCGAGTTAAATTCAACAACAATATAGATTTCTATTGATTATTATTTTTTTTATTTAATCGATTTATGATCACAACATTCTTTATAAATATTAATTTTTGTTGAAACACATAGTCAGTTTTGATAAAGGTATTTTGTTAAACCTTTGAATTAAACCAACTACTTTTAAATAAGGTCGCTGAGCATGAATGAAACAAGTGACAGATAGACAATATATATATATATATATATATATATGCCTGCCTCTGCCTGCCTCTCTATCGCACGCAAAAGCTACAGCAGTAACATTCTTACAATATTAAAATTAATAATAAAGAAGGATATAAAGTTTTTTTTTTATAAAACCATCTTTTGCCCGCGACTTCGTCCGCGTAAAATACGATCAGCTCAATAATACACACATATGTACATAAAATGTGATCGTTATTTATAGTACGATACTCACTTTTTAAATTTACATTTTTTATAATACGAATTCTATCAAATAAATTTTATTTTGTTTGCTTATATATTTAATACGCTATGTATTGGTCTATAATATATAGTTAAACAAAATCGCACTGCAAAATCCCGAATCATATATGAATCTTTGTCATAAAATGGCCCAAAAAATATGCTATGTTACGATGAACAAAGCAAAAAATAATTTTATTGTAGGTACATTGAAGTTGAGCATAGTTTGAAAAAGTAATAGGAATTATTTGAAATATATCGTAATTTCTCTTAAACTATTTCTAGCCCGCGACTTTGCCCGCGTATATATATCTATATATACATACAAACTGTCATGGCTGTCATCTTTAAATTACCATGTCATAATTCTGTTCGAGCATATAAAAAACGTCATATATTACGTAGATTTCACTAAATTTAAACAGTCGCAGATTATATCATACGCAGATATGTCATTATTCGCATTTCCACTTATATGTATGCATTCAACAAAAAAACACATGTCTATATATGTACCTATGAGAAGCGTTTCTATATAACTATTGTGGTAAATATAAATAGGTTATATTTTTTATCCAATTCCTTATTAGTTTACTGACTTTCATAAATTCTTAATTAAACTATTTGTAGCCCGCGACTTCGTTAGAGTTGTACGACATTTATAATCTATATGACTTTAGTAACGGACATCGTCGGTAAACGATCGTTGCTTATTATTTTAACAGGCAATTTTTACGAAACAATGACTGTATATTGATCATAATTTCACAATAGTATTAGTTCTTCGATTTATAGTAATTTTCTATCCACGAATATATGATGCTGGGCGATAATTCCTTAATGATCGTAACTTTCATCCGAGCAACCAATTTTGATGAAACAGACACTAGTATTGTTAAAAACTACGCTTAGCAATTCGAATGTTACAAAAAAAAAATCCGTTTAGTAGTTTCGAACTTAAATGGAGGTTTGGACAAATAGGTAAAAAGTTTTAAGCATACTCTATACTTTTGTCTATTTTTATCTCTTCATTCCGATATTATATATTTATATAAGAATGCCGAAATATGTTTGTGTCAGTTGCAATGTTACATGTTAAAAGAACATTCGCCGAGTTGTTTGATATGTCATATAAATTCGCATTTGTAAATTGTTAAGCAGCAATTGCACTTAAAACTAATAAATAGATTCGTTTCATAATGGAGTTTTAAATTAAACTAGGTGCTGCCCTCGACTTCTTTTACGTGAACTTTGAACGACCATTTTATTTCCACGTATCCAATTTTGATGAAACAAACACTGTATGTTTTATAAGGCTGAACATATTTTTTGGCTAGACAGAAAAAAAATAATTAAATAGCCTTTTTGATAGATTTGTACATTAGAATGGGCAATGATTCCTTAACAAGTATAAACTCATAACAGAATAGATATCACTATAAGTGTTATATATAAAATTATGACTAGATGCTCAATTGCTGTGCAGAATTACATTTAAAAAAAAATTAACATTCGCATAGAACCTCAGCCAGATATATAGATTCGCATGTGCTTATATTTTTAACGAGAAATAAACGTTTTATTACAGACATTATGTCGTTATTTATATGACACATCATATAACATCAGTATTTACTAAAGGTCGCTGCGGCTGAGTAATTTAAAAAAAAAAAGTGTATTATTTGAGTACAAATACGAAGATTGAAAGAATATTATCTGCAATAGAATAATTTTAATACCCAATTCTGATGAAATTGTGAGTTAGGTTAGCTCAATATTAAATCATCTATTGGGTGACGCATAAATTAACTTTTTTTTTCGTATCCTTAATAAACGCCATTCACTATCGCCAGCATTATTTTTTTTTTTTTACACAAAAGCTACGGTTTGAATCGTTTAATAGAAATTCGTGACTACATTTTATAAAAATTGTCATCAAAGCGGCGCTGGATTTCGACTTATAATATTTTAGACACGCGTACTTTATGCAATGCTAATAACTGAAATAAATTAAAAAAATTAAAAACTGTTTAAATCAATCGCAGACCATAATGGCGGCAAGTGGATTAATTTGCTCGTGTCTCTGTACATACTCAAATTCAAGTAAATATATTTCGTTGGTGTTATATTTAGTCATTATTATTATTCAGTATGGAATTTGCAGATATTGGTAAAAAAAAAAAAACACATATACAAACTAATTATAACATACTTCATGGTCTCCAGTTTGGCTTTCTCCAGCTCATGCTTGGCATCCCAGAAGATCTTCCCAGAGAGGGGATCGGCCCCAGCCCTACGCAGCACCTCTTCCAGTTGATCACGAGCTGACACCGCCTCCCCCGCACTCAAAGACCATGAACACCACTCGCTTAGTAATGGAATGGCTGGGGAGAATAGAGAAGATATTCGTAGTTATCATAGAAATATCACAGTTTAAGTATCACAGACAATTATATATTATTTTATAGTATTAGCAATAATAATAAGAATCTTTACAAACTATAAAAAGATAAATGTTTATATGGTAATGAATAGGAAGTAAGTTTAAAGTAACAGTGGTCTCCTTCAGTCAAAATTTAACTGTAATATCTTATTAATGAAGCACACCACTGAAACCGCAGCAAAACAACCTCATACAAAATAAACACTTTTATGCATATAGAATGAGTTATTTTGTTAGTATAGATAGGATATATTTATTTGACAAATCATCAATAATTTTGTTTAAGGCATTCGGCATACATCTTGAATAGAAACCGAAATGAAAAGGATCAAAGAGAAAATTAAAAATAGAATACTACAGTTTTACTCTTTATACTCTAATAATTATTACAAAAAATACTAGACTTAGAAAAAGGAGGTAAAATAGAAATACACAGATCATCGGATATCCAGACAAAATTCAATTGAATTTCGATTTTTCAGCATCATGAGAAGACATGTGTATTTTAAGCTTTTTCAATATGAGTTATCGTAAAAGCGGCTAAATGTGTTAGCAACTATTTACATAAGCCCTAAATATATTAAATAAACTAAAATGTACTTTATGTGCTTCATTCCAACAAAATGACGTAGCGAATACATTTAAACATTATATGAGAGGGATACATTATATAATATAGCTCATAGTATGAAAAGCCATCTTGAGCACCGCGACTAATACGTAGTCAAAGGGGAAAGCAAGCATATTATAATGCATAGTCACAATGTATAAAGGTTTGTCATAGAGGTGGGCGATTATGAGAGATACTAACGAAATCATTCGATTATGAAAATGTCTCGAGATATCTCTATTATAGCAGTAAGTAGTTAGTCACAAGTCGAAACTGGATTCACATTTCACACTATGTAAAATGTTTTATTTGTTGCTTTAGCTTGAGTTTATGGAGCAGGAATATAATAATATAGGAGAGAACTGTTTAAATAAATACATTGATATATTGACTGTTGCATCACAACATAATTTTGCAAATATTCATTTACATGTAAAATACAGTCAAGTACTTTAAAATATGACTGTATTTAATGTCATTAATTTGTTTTCTACATGTTTAAACCATTTTTTAGTACATTGAAGATTATTTTATGTAAACTTTTATTAAGAAACAGACTGACTTTGCGGGTGAAACTTGATAGCTCAGTTGGTTAGTTAGAGCATCGGCGCTCATCGCTCAGGTCGTGGGTTCAAACCCCAACCGGTGTCAGTTGATTTTTGAATTTCTCATGAAATATATAGCCATTTATTAATTTGGTTGGTCTATATCACAGCTATATTAATTCAAGCTCAAAATGTACCTATTCTGTTGCGTTGTTCTAACATCTCAAGTAATGTTTAATAAATAGCGATAGGCTAATAATAGGTAATTGCAAGACTTGAAAGACTCTAGATACAATAACAAGACCATACCAAGACTGGCCAAGTCTCATCTTGTTATTGCATTTGGGTAACACTACATATAACATAAATGATAAAACTGAAAACACGATTAGTAGTTCTTGTTACTAATATCATTCGATTATGAAAACATATTAGTAACTAATCCCATAATCGATTATCAACATTAGTAAGACAAAATAAATCGATTATGCCAATATCTCATAATCGCCCACCTCTAGTTTGTCATTTGAATTATTTGTCAAGTGACATCTATCTAAGTTGACATTTGTGTGACATCTCTCAACTGTCAACTGTCAAGGAATAAATGTTACTTCTTATCAGTCTCCTGTCATTTGTAACACAAGGTACGCCACCTGTCATCTGTCAACAGTCATCTTTATCGTTTTTATTAAGTCTGTCATTAAACGACATTCAGTGTTGCCACCAATCGTTTCGTTCTCATTAGTTTTCTCAATATCATTGGTACGAAGACCGAACGAATATGTAAACGGAAAATAAATTGAATTCCCTTGGGTTCGATTCAAACCTTCGTGATACAAAAGGCCAAGATTTATAAGATACACACAATTTTAGACACAGTGTAAAAACGCGAAGTGTGACTTGATGATTGAGTGAAATAAATCTAAGCAATAGTAATAATCATAAGTGAATTAAAAATCCAAAGATGCATTACTCTAGTGACTTATATTTGTTGTGAAGAAATTCGAAACCAAAACACAGCAAAAAATCTATGCCATTATATTCTTTCAATGAAATAAAATGTTGAGTGAAATGAAAAAAGAAAAAATTTATAAAATATACAAATAACCTGTGAAAAAAACATGAAGATAAATTTTAATAGGTATTAGATTTATTTCGAAATTATAGAATGATTTTTTTATTAAAATATAGACGATCTTGTTATCTATCACAATAAATTTGAATAACATCGAGCCACCCATACTTGTATTTTATGTGTTTATTAAAGTAGATAAAGAATTGTATTTCATTTTTAGTACTTAAAGATTATTCCTACAAGTTACTGCTACAGTTTTGATGTTTTCGGTTTAAGTGTTTCTAGTCTCATTGATAGTGATAGAGTCCAAAAATATGAAGTTTAAGCTGACAATTTTCGGTATTACCAATGTAAAGGCATAGGAAGTTTTGTTTACTAATTGGTAAATGTAATTTTTTGATTTTTCTAATAAAATATCTGCTAATTTTGACAATGTCAGCAATAATTGAGAATTGCTCTACAAGATCTATTAAGAAGTAAATTGCAAAAAAATAGTAACTAAGTAAAATCAAACTCACCATTGTTGCTTATGATTTTATCTGACAAATTCGAAATCAACACTGTTATGACTCATATCAAGAGAACCTGTTTAGCAAGTTCAGAAGAAATTTGATTCAGAGTAACTTAACTTTCTATGCAAACTGGAACAATCCGATCAATTGAAAGGAAACAAAATAAAAAATAATAAGAATAGTGAATAAGGCTTTGTGAATATAGGTGAAGTAACATACAAACCAATTTGTCGAAAATTTTTTGAGTTTAGAAGACAATTATTTACGTTCAAAATAACAAGAAAGTATTCGATATTAGATGTAATGTAAGAACATATATTTTTTACTCAATTATTAACAGAAATATGGGAATTGCTAAATTCTCAGATCACATTAATACTGATGACTTTTTTTTTATAAATGTTTTTTGGATACGAGCTTTTGAGCTTGAATTAATACTGATGAGTAATGACAGTGTTACCATCCCAGTTGATATGATTAAACAATAACATCTCAATGTAAATGATAATAAAGCAAGTTTTTATTTTTATGAGTGTTGAGCAACATTGGTGTCTCAAAAACGTGTATATTTGATTATTATTAATAAAAAATCTATATGATCTTACTTCACAAATCTAACATCATATATATTATGTCAATGATATATTGATGTCAGTGGGTCAAACCAAAATTTGAGTGTCTGTATATGCTTATGAAGACTCTAACTATCTAATTAAAAGCAATATACCAAAACTAAGCCCAAACAAAACAAAATCCTTTAGGTTTTTCTTAAAACAAACAAATAAACTAGGTGAACAGAATATCATCTTGCACTCATTTACAGAAGTCAACAGAACTACCTGTACTCTAAATCTGGGAGTCAAGTAAGTAGGAGTAAACTTTGCATTCAGATTTTCAGCCAGGTTTAGGAAACCTGAGTCTACATGAACAAAACATGCAGCTACCGTGGACAAACATTAAGTTCCAACAAATCAGCTGTCAATATAAATTATAAAAAAAATTGTAAAGCTGTAAAAAATATTACTAAGAGTAAGAAACGAAACCTTGTATTGCAAGGACAGCTATAACAATTGATTGGAATGATATACACAGTGTCTATGTCATATCTATACATTTAACAGTCTTAAGTTGTTATTTATGTGAAACTAATATGATAATAATGAAAAAATAATAAACTCCATGACAAATAAATTAAGTACGGAGTTCTCTATACAGTATATATATCATAAGACTTACAATAGCAATCAAGAGTAGCTTGTTGGAACAACTTGGCGATGTGTTCTCTGGACTGCGGTGAATGTGCCAAAGTTTCTTCAGTCTGAATCCTTAAAAGCCAGTGCTCAGCACGTAACAATGACAGCCGCTGAAGACGATCGTAAGCTGCTCTCCAACGGTCAAGTTCCGATAATGTCCTGAAATTAAATAAAGTTTACCTTATAAAAAACCTTTTTACAATAATTCAGCAAGTATTAAAGTTTTAGAAGACATTGAAAATATGTCTGGTTATCTCACTACTGTATTAGTCCAGGTAAGTATAGATATATACTCATGTCTACGATGGTGAAAACCTACTGTCAGCGCTAAAATGATCAATATTAAACCATTGCTTTAGGAATGTAACATTTTATGATTTAATGTGTGATCAATTTTGAAAACTTAATATAAAAGCCTACAAAGTGGTCTCACAAAGTCACAATATACAAAGACTTACCAGAGAGCTTGAATCAAGTCAATATGATCATTATAATTATAGGGATCCTCTGCAATTTTTTGTTCTAAATCTGCAACTTTTTTCTCCACTGCCTCATCATCGTCATCATCCTATTAATTATAAAAAAAATACTTAATATAAATAGTATATTTAAATTCAAAGTATTTTACATCAAAAGTAACATAGAATCATAGTGACATGGGCTTTATATTGTTTGTGATAGTACAAACTTAAAATTTTTATAACAATAATTAAACACCTGAAACTTTATATGAAAAAAATATTATTATTATTTATTTTAATCAATGAATTTTTCCATAAGATTTTTTTTTATCATTAAGATTTTAAATTAAATTAATGATTGCCCATCCCTTAGACAAAATATTAATCATATATGCTATTTTGTTGAATATTAATCACAGAATGATAAAAAATTACTATATATTCAAATCATACTTCAGTTTTTATATATTCAAGGAATTTTTTGTTTCACATAAAATTATTCTTAGTTGTTAAACTTTATTTTATACAATAATTTAGACGTTTTGTTTATGGTTCAAGGTTGAATTAAAATTAATTTAAATATAAAACCATAGTAAAGAAATGTTGAGACTTAAAACTATCAGTTAACTACCATTAGTGAGGAATTACACAAATGTAACAAATTAGTAAATTGATATATTATAAAGAGGCAGCTCCTTGGTTTTAATAATATAAACAATGTTTTTCAAGAAAATTTTATAGACATCACCCATTAATCCACTAGCCAATAAATATTTTGGTGAAGGAATTGCTCATCCAAAAGTATTGCACCATCTAAATATCTTGGATTACAACTAGCTAGTCAAAATATATACAATATCCAATATTCACTTATTAACTTGCATAAGATTAAAACAAGCGTAACGCACTTATTACGGAGTGAATCAAGTGACAAAACGAAACATACCTGACGGTGTAACATCTCAACATTTATATAAATCTATCTAAATGTTTTACAAAGAAATGTAATATTATAGGTAGTATATTTAAAAGAATAATAGAGATTAATAAAATCTGGTTCATAAATAAGAAATGCTTACGTCCGAGTCCTCGGAATCCTGGTCCAGATCGTCTTCCTCTACAACGACCTCGATTTCATTCTCTTCTTCAGAACCATTTCTTACTTCATCCTCTACTATGGCCATATTGTTAGCTTATCTAGAGAATCTAATAGCTACAAATAAGAAATATATGATGTTTGATAACATACAATAGGAATTGGTATGGCGGTCCCAACTTGCCAAAATCTATTGACGTTTCAGTAAACTTGCCAGATTGAAATCAAAAAATCATTTCTTCATTAATAAATAACTTTATCGACTAGTTAACTCTTTAAAAAACCTATTCAGAAACAAATATCCATACTTATAAGCAATTTAAACTCTAATAAACTTTATATTATAATAATTTTTATTTATTAGAAAAGCTGAAACATTTAATACCAATTACGACTGTGGTAACCAATGAAAAATTTTGGACTGATCTTTTTTGAATAAGAATCAATAATTAATATTTTTAAACATTTATTTATTTAAATAATAATACTCATCATACTCACAGAGATGTCCGTTTTTTCTTCATACTATACAATTGGCTTAACCAAACTGTATGAAGAAGGAACCCATGGTATGAAAAAAAGAATAAGATAAACATGAAAGCTAAAAATGGATACATCGAGTTCCATGTACGCCACGCCTCCTTCTTAAGAGTGCTCCAATCGCAGCGGTTCAAGGTCGAAAGTACAATTCTTCAATGACACTTTAATATATATAAAATAAAATATCGAAAGTTATAATACGCAAAAAAATAAATAAAAAGTGAGAAATTACCTTTAACTCCAAACACGTACTTTTGACTGAACACGTTTGATCCACACTAGTAAATCAATACATTAAAAAAATATCAGTTACATACACAAAGTTTTTATTTTTTCATTGGGTCCGTCATAGTAACCATCCGGGTCCATAGATTGACAATCTATCACAAAAATTGATGATTTTTAACCTTCGATACCAAATAAAATGCATGTTATGAGCATTGTTTAACAATTGGGGAGCATAAAAAATAAATACCTAAAGAATGACAATTCTATTAACATGTGTTCGACGTATTAAATTTTTCTCAGAACAAATATATATTACATTAGAGTACTGCAAAACTAAAATCCTTTTATTGATTTTTCTTTGGTCATTAACTATTATTGTTATGAAAATTTCTCAAATCAATCATTACACAACATTTTAAAACTTCTCCGCAATACTTTTCTATACTTACCGTATCTTTTACAGTTTCAATCAAATATAAGACGTATTTATTATTTTTGGAAAAACCTCATCCGTTGAGAGCTCCAAAATGTGCTGAATCTGTGAATTCACAAATGTAGAAAACGCTAAAATAAACAAAAGACTAAAAAATGGGGATGTATTGGGAAAATATCAATGGCAAATAATAAAACAACAATTTTTTTTTTTATTTATTTATTATAAAAATATGATTACATAGAATGTAAATTTCATAAATTGGTTTCACTACCACAGACTAATAAATTTGATAATGTTAGTTAGCTCCAAAATGTGAACCAATGCTCTCATCATAACTTTGGCACCGATTATTCAATCACATTACTATAGCCGATCCTCTAACACATCTAGATATCATGACATTTTATTGGAGATTTCAATTACTTTTTTTTTTAATTCCAATTAACACATACACCCATGTTGAATTGCGAATGACATTTGACAATATTTATTAAAATCCTTAAAATTTTGTTACACAGATAATTTCAACATCAAACTACTGAATTACATGCAATAATATTGAATTGTCTTATTCTGATGTCGTAAGTACTATATATAATTATGATTTTTATAAATCTACTAGAAAAGACGTTGCGTAGAACTTCAATATGGATAGAATGTTATCATCATCTTTAATAAACATTATTCAAATATATGCTTATAATATAGATCCTACACTATGGTTACAATCTTTAAACTAAATATTAATACAGACAATACAAAAAAAAAAAACTGTAATTTTTTTTTTTTAAATAAAATAATACTTTATAATTGAGAATATAACGTCCACAAAAATCCTTTATCATAAAAGAATGTGAAAAATCTAATACAAAGTAAAAGACGATGGCACAGAAATCAGATCAAAATTAAAAAATTAACACTACACACATAAAAATCGGCGAGGAATAAAATTTAAAATTAATGAATCAAAACATTTGCGCTCCAGACTTGAAAATTATTATACTTGAAAAATATCATAATCATTATAAAAAAAAAAAATATTATCTATGAATAACTAAAAATTAATTCGATAACCGAAATATAAAATCGAGTAAATATTCGAATGCATATTATATTCGAATGCATAGTTTATAATTATTTCCGCTAAATTATTGCAAATAACAGTCTAACTACATCTAGACAACATCAATAGTATTTCGATGAAGATATATTCTTTTTAAAGCTAACACTACAGACAGATATTGTATAGATTCTATTAGTCATGTAAATGGAAGGAACGTTTATAATCTATTATCAAAAAAAATTATAATTATAGCGGAAAGATTTTTAAATGCGTTCGTTACTAAGCTAAGCTCAACTCGAATTAGGTTTTTTTTTTTTAATTAAATAAAACTATTAATATTTAATATTATATGAAATTAAACGGTCGTGTGGCTGAGCTGAGATTTTTTAAACTATTTAGCCATGTTGCCTGGAGTTGAGCTGTTAGCCGAGTGTAAAGCTAGATAAAAACATTGACACAAATCGTTTAACTTAAACACTACAAGACACTTCTCGCACCTACATTGTGCTGTAAATCGAGTAAAAAAAAATAGTGCGTGGAAAGTACAGTCAACGACAGAACTATGCTTAAAATAATTACTCTAGACTAATGTTTAATGTATGATTAATATCTGTCTTTATACCAGACCATATATTCGATTACAGTAGTAAATATATATATATATATTAAGGAATATTAAACTTTTAATCGTTAGAACACTTGTGTCGTTGATTATACGTTTGTCATGTTACAAATTAGTAACGCAGTATGGTATGGCGTGCAATATGGTGTTGACGACGTCACACGCCCCCGCCAGCTGAACAGTCGTATTCACATTCAGCTGTAATAGAAAAAATATAAAATTTAACACTTTTACAGAATAATCTGGAATAAGTTCTAGTTTTAGTTTATATATATACATAAATTTGCTTTATGTAAGTCAAAAGTTACATAAAGAAATTATTAATAGATGGGTATAGCGAATGTACCTGTGCGGCGGTCATACACTATGCGGAGGTGTTGGCGGCAGCCTGAAGCTGCATCTGACGCTGCATCTGTTCCAGCATCTCCTGCATCCGACGGAGCTCGGCCTCCTGAAGATTATGCATTAATCATTAGTACCACAGAGTAAAACTTAGAGGATAAAATTGATTGATCATTACAGAAAGAACAGATTGATTAGATACAAGCGTGTTAAAAAGATGTTTTGTTGAAGTGGAACTTCTAATGCGTTAAGCGTTCAAACCTGGAGAGGGGGAATAGAAAGAGACGGAGCGAGAATTAATAGGTGGGTCAATTAGGAATTGTAAGCAATGTTTATAAAGTCTCTCTTAAAGAAACAATATCAGTTCACTAATAGTTGATCTAACCCTCTCCTATTTTCATTTCCGTATTACGAATTTTCACTTCCGTACGGAGGCACTCCACACACTATTTTTTTTAAATATATTTTAGCATTTAAATCCGATCTATTTTTTATTATTTATATTGATTATAAGCTCTATGAGAAAGTAATATTTCATTTCATATTTCTTTTAGATAAATAAGTATTATAAAGATGATGGTTGTATAGTATTCAATTGTTATACAATTCTATTCTATTCATATTATAGTAGTATTATAGGCACCTTTTCGCGCAGTGCACGCTCGCGTTCCGAAGCATCCTCGTTGGATCCGTTCGTCAAACCGGAGTCAGCTTCACTGAGACCGCTCTCGGTAGATCTGTTAGAGAAATAATAAATTAAAATACTAAACATAATATACAAAATCATATTAATTGTAGAGAGAGGAGCTTGGACGGTGGAGGTGAGAGTTAACGCGGTTTAGTTAGGGGCCGCTTAAACCTACACCTGGGTCGCAAGTCCCAGGCACCTCCCTACAACGCGATGGACCCGACATCCGCAAGTTGAATCCATGGAATGCTGAGAGGTTTCTACTCATTTTATTTCATCAATTTTAATATATATCCTGAAAACCACTGATCCCTTTGTAAGCTTTTAATGCGCTTGTTCTACAAAATTACGACAATCTCGTTAAGAGTTAAAACTTTAAAAAAAATATTATTGTATAGAACATTTCTTATTACATTATTAATCGAGGTATTTTTATTATTCTTATTGTGATATTTATTTAATAACTTGGATTGCATTAATAATATTTTATATAGTTTATTTAATTAAGTCTCACGTATGCCTCTTGGGTATTTGTCCGTTGCGAGCGAGTCTTTCAGAACGGTAGTTCTCATAGTGCACCTCTTGAGTAACTTCCTGGAGATCTTGCATGTGCGTGCTGCAAAAAAAAATAATATAATTATATTAATAAAAGAATTAATTCATGCAAATAATATAGAAAATGACCCATTATTATAGCGAGACTTTTTAATCAGAAATGTATATAACATTTATTTATTTATATCATTTTTATATTATTAAACAAACGTGTTGAGTAAACTATAACTAATAAAGTTTAAATCATTTCTGTAACACACGATTTTCAAGAAGAAACGATTGATTTAGAATCATATCTAATGTATGTATAGTGGAGTTAACGAGACAAGATAAATTATGTAAATAAATTGTTGTTATTTACATAAGCATGGTCCTCAGCTTGATGAAGTCGCAATGATCCGGGTTTTCGACCTCGACCACTCCCCAAGGGTACAGTCGTCCACGCACGCGACGACCGCGCACTTCCAGTTGTTGACCGGCGCCACACACAGCGAATGGAACCGCCTCTTTCAACTGACGGACCTAATACATTCAAACAAAAAAATATTACTATACTATACAACTGAAACTTTATCTTCAACTTAATATTTTTCATTCACCTATCGCATATCGCATTACAGCCAGCTCAGTAGTGGGGGTAATGTGATATAATATTGATAGAGAAGAAAATGTTATGTAACTATGTCTATTCCCACTCATAAGTGTCAGTAGATCTGGATATTCTTGTGTTGAACAGTTTGTATTTTGATTTTCAAAACATGTTCATCATCTGAATGACTGGTTTTATTATGAATTAAGTTCTCTAACACACAGTTCAAAAAAAAAAAAAATAATGACGCATATCTTGTTTACTATTGATTTCTTTATAATTTTTTTTTGTTGTTTTTTATTATTTAAGTGAAGAAAAGATAAATAACATAGCCGTCTATTTAACTAAATAAATATATAATAAGACAACGCTCCATGATCTGCAAAAACAAAGCATACGTCTGTTGAATAATTGTGATCGAATTAGCCAAATACATGATAAAGAATAAACATCTTCTTCCGCCGTCATTTTAAAAAACTTTAATAAAATCAGCTGTTTTTTTCTATTGTTCCTAGCTCGTAGGAAATTCTAGATTCGTATTTATTCTACACTTCAACAATTTGATAATTCTCCATTATCATTTTTAATTTTTCATCATTTTATAAACGTAAGAAAAATATCATTTTAATTAGGTCAAGGTCAAGCAACGTCCTTGTCCTCCTACATTTTCATAAGCACCTTTTAATTATAGTGTCTCCGCGTTAAATTATTAATTAAGACTAATTTATTAGTCCGTGTAGTAGTATAGAATTAAGTAGAATGTTAAAACTATAGATTTTCTTCACAAATTAAAGCTAACCAGTGACGTAATCATTTGGATAAGTATGTTTCTATGTAAGATGGTTTTAAAAAGTTTACAAAATAACTAAAGTTAGTTTGAACAAAGGAATGTAAGGTCTTTGATTTGGGAAGAAAGATTGGCACTCCTCCAAAGTTCATTGTAAGACTTCTTACAGATTTTCGTTCGAGACAATAGACCATTTTAGAGAACAATGGCATGCAATCTTCTTATTTCTATAGTACTTTACTCATATATTATAAAACTGTAGACATACTACTACAATATATATATATGTGTGTGTGTGTGTGTGTAAATAAACATTACCTGTTCCTTATAATCTTCATCCTCGTCGCTATCACAATCTGGTAAAGGATAAATCTTAATTCCCTCTCTCTCAATTTCTTCCATAACCTGAAACAAATTATAGCTTTGGATTATAATATTACTAAACATTATTAGAGGAACAAACTTGTACTAACTCTAGACTTCAGACGCTGAACTTCCTTCTTGGTCAAACAATCAGCCTTGGCGATGACCGGTACTATGTTAACCTTGTTGTGGAGCTGTTTCATGAATTCGATGTCCAGAGGTTTAAGTCTAGGAAAAAATAAACACCTCGAAAAATTACTTCAAAATAACACTACAATTTACTTCATTGTTTTACTGGTAATAAAATATTGTGACTGTCATTGATATCAAAATAGAAAACAAAATTGCACAAGGGTCTTTATATAATAAAATTGGAATATCAATAATAATGCAGCGACTATCCTTAACCCAGTTATCAAAGTTAGCCTTAACTCTGTACCATGACATCTGTATTACAAGAGCGTCGTTTTACTATCGCGTTCCCTGTTTTTTTTTTTATTATATTTGTTATTTGTCGTCCGAATTCTTAAATTATTTATACTAGTTAATTGTTTACAAACTGATTGTTTTCCAAAAAAAAAAAACAATTAATAAAAAAAAGAAATGTTATTGATTTTATTTAATATAAAATTAAAAGAATAATTATCACAGCAATAATACGTCGGTAATGTAATAACAAACGAAAATAATTTTATTTAATGGCTTTATAAAATATGGTTATTATAAATTTTCCTTACAAATATCGTGCTTAGACACATTTTTGATTGTCCTTCCTTTTATTTACGGGCTTGTAATGGTTTTATACGTTAATTTAGGGGAAGGTTTACTCAATACTGTATCGCACCGAGGTTGTATTACCTAAGTTGAAGTGTATCTGAATTTATTGAAGTGCAAACATAAAGTCGTATGACCAACTTTTTTTCCTATATGTTATGAAACGCGAAGTAACAGACAGCTGAACAACTTCATTATATTTTTATACCCCTATCGAAAATGAGGCGTGTTATAAGTTTGTTATGTGTGTGTGTGTATAGATATGTCTCAAAGGACCGTCCGATATCGATGCGGCTTTTTTTGCATTCGAAAGACACTGGTCTTTAAACTATAGCAAGGGAACTGTCCCTTGCTATAGTACTGGGTTATGTTTGATTAATACCGTTCCAGAAGTATAAGAGTATGTTTTTTAGGGAATCATGCAAGGTATATATATGTTTAAGTGTCTCCCGCCTGCCCATATACACGTTGAATAACAATTAATGCTACTATTTAAACTAAATACAATGTAATTATTTATATTTACCAAAATAGAAAATATTTTTACATACAGCCTGTTAAATTATTAAAATTTATTAATAAATGTCATATTATATTAACCCATGTCCAAACGGCGATATGAAATAAAAGCAGCAATGTATGCGGTTGTCGACGATATTACGACGATTGAGACCGCTCTCGTCTCGGAGGAACCGTTCGAATTGCTCATCTATATACTGTATAATAGACTGCAAGAGAAATATCAATATTAACATACACAGTTCACATACGATCTACATTCATATATAAGTTAACATTTAGTATGAGAATACAAAATGGCCGTTAAATATAAGTGATAAATAAAAAACAAAATGGCTGTTCTTTGACGGGCAACAAAATATTAGCACGATATGTAAATTTTGTGATACTATAACATAATGTGTGTTTAATTGTATGTTTTACTATTAAAAGAATTACTAATAAACATTATATATGTGAATTTATAATTATATTAATCTTACCCTGAAGCAGTCTGTATTGTCAATGGCGTCCCCATAGCCGGGGGTGTCAACAACAGTCAGACGCAATTTAACACCACGCTCTTCTATCTCCACCGTTGAAGCGTCCAATTTCACTGTTTGATTAGTTTTTTCTGTAAATATATCTATATGTATTGCTTGCAATAAAAAATTTACATGTATGTCTATAAAATAAGAAAAAATCTCAAAAAAGATAAACATATATATAAATAGCTAATTATGTATATGAAACTAATGAATATTATATGTATCATAGAAAATATAACAATACATAAGTGATTTTATAGTACATAAGATATGCAACAAACTATAATGAAGACAATATACAAATATGAATTTATCACTAAAATGAAATGTGTAAACATCTGATTAATATTCAAAACACTTACTATTTATTTATTAAGCAATTATTATTTGTAGCGAGCAGCGGTTTGTAAGCATTGAAAACAAGAAACATTATAACAATAATTATATATGTGATATTATATACCTATTTTATATTTTATATACAGTAAAAGCATGAGCTTCTGTATCAACAAACACTAACCTTGTACGACGAAAATTTTATTTTCATAAAAAAATTTTGATCATTTATGTAAGCATTGCAAAGCTTGTTACTCGAATTGAAATCTTAATAAGTAATTACAAATGAAAAAAATCATAGACACGATCTAGATTCGAACCCTGCAACTTGCGTAACATCGCGTTCTAGACGCTTTGCCAATTAAACTATCGTGATCTATTGAAGTTGGTTAACTAAGAATTCTAAATTTCAACTGCCTCATCAGACGAAATTTGGGTAAAAAAAATTAAAAATATGCACAAACAAAATTACGTTTTCGATATTATCCTTATTAACAAAATCGTTTTTTCATGTGATATAATACCAAATAGTGAAGACAAGATTTGGTGCTAACCACTAACTGGTATAATTAAACGTTATGTTGACTAGTAAACCAGTTTGTCCTTGATTATGGGTTACATTTCTTTTTTACACTAAAAAAATTTAGACTTGTAAGTTTATCTATCAAAATCTGTTAAATTATTGAAGACTTTGTTATAATTTTATACTCTACAATAAAATACAATGGAAGTTATGCCTATCTGGAATATGAATATTATGGAATAGGTACAAAAAGAATTTTCAGAAATGATTAATAAATTTTAATACATTTCTTATGTTTTTCCCTGGTCAAAATCCAGCCACATTCGCAGCTTCTGTACTGTCACAACAAACAAGGATTTTACTGTATAACATAATTAATTAATATGACTTAGCATATGAAATTAGGGACACAAAATACTTAACATAATATATACCAATAATTTCAAAGCACAAAGCAACATTTGACCAATAAAATAAAAATATCAAACCGATGGCATCAGGAATAACTCGTTCTGGGTACAGATCAGTCAGGAAAAGGGAATTGACAAGTGTGGACTTCCCAAGACCACTTTCACCAACCACCATAAGAGTGAACTCAAAACCCTTTTTCACCGACTTCCTGTGGACTTGGTTGGGTAAGTTGGCAAATCCAACATACCCTGGTGTCTCCAAATTAGAAAACTGTAACAATGTTTTATTCCAAGTTTTATATCTAATTAATTTATAAATTATGATTTAACTTTCTAAAACAACTTATTATTATATTTTATAAAAAGGCATTATGAATTAGAAAAAACATGTACTCTGACAGATATAACTCATAAAATTTGTTATGTATTATCACCTCATTAGTTATTATAAGGATAAAATGACCCCTGGACTATATGACTAATGTTTATATACTAGACTTCGCTCTTTGTGCTCTTAATAAGTAAATTGAAAAGGCCAAACTATCAGAAAAATTGATATATTAAAATCCTCAAATTTATTTCTATCATATCAAAATGTCTGTTGAAACTTCTATTTTAAAATAGTGTTTAAGTATAATTCATTAGTCAGCTCAAACAGTCATCTGATAAATATTCCGCCGGCACGCATAAACATTGACATACATCCGCCGCTATTTAACTGTATCGCGATCCAATATTCCATTTCACTTTACCCGCACAAACTATGCTACATATTTGTGATAAATGTCGCAATGAATCATACTAAGTTGAACAGAGTTCAACGATACTTGCTGTTAAATGCACTTATAATGATGGATGCAGACAGGGTAATTTTATTTTTTCGATCGGCCATAATATTTTTAGAAAACTTACATTTTTTGAGTTCTCGTTGGACATTGTTACTCTTGAAATTAAAAACGATGCACTGATAGCTTCACCTAAACGCCTATACTTGAAAATTCAAAAAAGAATCGACTTTTAGTAATAAATTGTTTTACGGATCAAGTAACAACACTCACAAAACGACAACGTCGTTTCAACTTTCAATATACAATTTTTATCATTACCAATAGACTACCGTGTTCGATATAGAATCGTCTGTCAAAATGTGAAATGACAAATGTGCCAATGAATAAGTAATTAATAATGTATTAAAAGTAAATTTGTTTAACCATACATGCAGTATCGCCAACAAAAGAGTCGTATTAAATTATTAAAAAAAGTCGATACTTATTTTCTTACTTATGTTATTACTTTTTACTCGCTATCCTTTGTTATTAGCAACACCATAAAATAACTTTTCAATTTTTATTATTAGTAAAACACTATTTTAATAATCTTTAAAAATGCTCTTCGACTACATTTCCTAATTTCTTATAAATAATAAAATAATTAGAGATTAGGAAATGTACCCAAATGGATATGGATTGTTTTGACATTTTTTTTTATTTTGAATGTTTATATAACAAACCCATATAAGTAACATAATGAATATAAGAACAAATTTGTTTAACTTGTTATTAAATTCTATATTCTATGATAAAATAATTAAAACATGAAATAAAATAAGTTGGTCGGTAGTCCGCTTAAAATTTAGCTGTCAAAATTTGTGACATATTGTGTCCTTTGGAGTTTTCATATAATTCCCTTACAAAATTTATTATTGAGTAATTATTATTACAAAATTAATTTACTTTAAGTATGATTAATTATTATTGAAAATAAAGTGATTTTGTATTTATATCTGCTAACTGCTAGTCTTCATGCAGAAACATTTAGAATAATTTGTAAAAAAATATTATAGGCATAAAAAAAAGTTTTTTTTTTTACAATTTTATTAGTTTTTTGCTTTCACTGAATTTTTGGTTTCACTTCATGAAATCAATAGTTTTTGGTTGTTTATTTAAAAATGTGACAATATTTACATACCGAACAAGTATTTTTTGTTGTTTCTCTCAAATGGGTATTTATTTAGATAGGTCAATAATATTATTATTCTGTTTGTAATATTTTTTATATATTAGTGTGCTAGTATTTCACCGCTATCTAACTTGATTGTAACCAATTATAAGATAGAATAGAGTATTTTTACTAGAAAATTGTTCTTCAATCCACATGCTAATGTACAAATTTTTGTAGTCACAGTAAACATTATGCACACTTAGCAATAAGATTAAAAATTAATGTGTGCTAATTACTATAACAATCTGTTACATTCCCTTAAACCAAAGACCTTTACTAGATTTTTTTTTAACTAGATTTCTTATCTATTTTATATAAGTATTACTTCTTCTTCCTGGCAATTTATCCCAGCATTAGCCAGGGTCTGCCTTCCTGCTCAACCTCCTCCACTTTTCACGGTCTTTAGCATCCTCGGTGGTAAGTCCATTGGCTCTCATATACTGCTTCACGGTGTCCAGCCATCGTTTTCTTGGGCGTCCTGGGGGTCTTGCTCATAAGTATTACATTATAAGTTATTTATATAAGTGTAATTGTGAATTGAAATATTTTGAAACACATCACATATTTTAAAATAAAAACATGTATAGCATTTACAAATGTCCTTGAAGCTTACTTTTTACCAGAAATACTATTTCCCACAAATGAAATACTGTTTTACACTTATGAAGCATAACAAATTAATTTGAAATGGTAATAATATATATTTAATAAACTGTGAAGTAATTGTAATTTTGATAACTAATAAATTAAACGAGTTATTGAAACCACCAGAAAATATTTTTTATTTGCCATTACTTCAATTAAATAGATATTTTAAAATTATAATATTGAGCATAATATAAATGCAGCGGCGCTCAAATTTTGTGTATTTTTAGACTTTCACATATTAATAATAAAAATTATAATTGGTATCTACTAATTCCTTCTAATAAAAGTTTTTAAAAATATTACTCCTAAATTGTCATAAATATAATTCCTGTATATCGGTGCAGAAATATATTCTAATTTATACTTTTTTATCATTAATATTATTATTATTTGACTGTCGAATGTTGTTGATATAAGGTTTTAAAATTATACTAGGTTCTATTATATATTGCAAATGCAACTTTTAAATAAAGGCTTAGTTAAACTTTTTCACCAATATTTTAAAATTAACCTATTAGTTCATTAAAAATATTAAAAATGAATTGCTTCTTTATTATTATAATGTGAAACTAAAATATGGAATATTAAAGAAAAATTTAGGAGTGCATAGAAAAACAAAAAAAAATTGTGACCAAAAAATTATACGTTTGACGTCTTCTTTAGTTTATGACACTATCTAGTGACAACCGAATCATTTTGACGTTTCCCAGAATTATAAGAAATACTGTGCTTGTAAACTATCTCTAATTGGTAATGATTATTGATATTTAATTTGTGTAATTTTAGAAATTATTTTAACGATTTCTAACAATGGCTACATCAAGTGACACGTCTGATCAAAATGTGAAATCCAGACGCCCTGCAGGTAAAAGAATAACTTTCAAGACACACCTTTTATGGCCTCGTATTATTGATTGTGACGATCACTGTTTCTTATAGAATCTGCATTCAAACAACAACGATTACCTGCTTGGCAGCCCATTTTAACGGCGGGCACCGTGCTTCCGACCTTCTTCGTGATCGGTATTGCTTTCATTCCCGTTGGAATTGGTCTACTTTATTTTTCCGATGAGGTAATTAATATTCACAAAGATTTGTTTTGGTCGGGGAGAACTTTGAGGAACGAACAAGTGTTTAGTTCAAATTTGCGTTCTTATTTTATTTTTCTGGTGTTATCCTTATTGTTGAATTCCTTTTGATTGTCTATTTAGTATTTTGTGTGTATATATAAGTGTATTGCAGTAGAAGTAAGTTATTATTTAGTGTAGATATGTAAGGTGGTGAGCCCCCCAACCCTGGGAGAGATTGTATTACTAACCATGATTCCCTTGCCGTTCCGCCCCCTATTGAACCGGACCCAATCCCCTCTTCAAGGAAAAGGCAAAATGTAGATGACTCCAAATCTCTGTGATGAATTTAATTTATGTGTCTTTAATGATGGTACCCCTACTCGTAGAGTGTCTCTGCATCAAAATCCAATTACTGCGGTTGATCTTTTGTTATCTTCCCCCTCCTTGGCTCCTTGTTTGACCTGGTCTGTTCTCCCCTCTGCCCATGGTAATACTCATTTTACCATCTTCCTCTCTACCCCTGACCCCGCCTCCCCCAAACCTAACCCTACTTTTCCCCTTCTCCTTAAATTTGATTTATTTAAAGCAGATTGGTCACTTTACAGATCCCTTCTGGATCAAGAATTCTTTAAAATTCCCTTAGTTAACTCACACAACGTTCTTGCTACGTACCAAATCTTCAAAAACACCCTTTTAATATCCGCAACTAATTCTTTCCCTCTTAAAAATACAGTTACTGGTAAAATCTCTTATCCACCATGGTGGGATTCACAGTGGACTGAGTGGTGTGAAAATCGTTCGGATGCAGAAAGAACTTATTCAGATACTATGACTCCAGAGAATTTCATCTCTTATCAGAGAGTGGCAGCTCAGACTATCAGACTTATGTCAGAAAAGAAAAGATCTGGTTGGTTTCGCTTCTGTGAGGAACTCTCTCCTAGCCCTCCCCCTACTAAGATTCTGAAGAATTTGACACATTTTCGTGATTCTGTTTCTAGTGCTGTCATTTCATCTAATGACTCCTCAGGCTGGATCGACCAGTTCTCCTTCATATTAGCTCCTCCTTCTGATCCTTCCTTGGAAGAACTTTCCCCCCGATTATGCATTGTTATTCTTCTGACCAGTTTGAGCCCCCTTTCTCTTGGAAGGAGCTTGAAAACCGTCCTTGAGGATCTCAAGGACTCATCGCCAGGAATAGATGATATTCCTTATTCTTTTATTTACAATTTCTCTACCCCTACGAAACTTGTTTTTTTATCCATCCTTAATAACATCGTTTTAGCCAGTACTCCTCCAGAGGAGTTGAGAACACAATTGATTATTCCCATCTTGAAACATGGAAAGCCCAACTCCGACCTCTTTAGGTACCGTCCAATAAATAGCTCTGTCTTGCACTATGGCCAAGATATTAAAGCGTTTGATTAAAAATTGATTAGAATGGTTTGTACAGAGCAAAAATTTGTTAGCGAAATCTCTAAATAAAAAATTTGGCTTCCGCAAAGGATTTGGTACCATCGACAGTTTAAGTATAATTCTGACCGACAGCCGCATTGCTCTATCAAAAAATGAATGTGTGGTTGGCGTTTTTTTAGATATTTCTTCAGCTTATGATAATGTTCTTCTTCCAATACTCAGACAGAAAATGCTACAGCTGAGTATTCCTGCGAGGTTGCTAATCATTATCCTCAGTTTTCTGTCTTCTAGATCTGTTTCCATTCATTCTCGTAATTATAATTCTTCTCTTAGACAAGTATGGGAATGGCTTCCCCAAGGCTCAGTCCTTAGCCCGTTACTCTTTAGTATCTACACATTCGACTTAGAACTCTCAGCCAATCCTTTTTCTGAACTGTTCCAATATGCCGACGACTTGGCTCTTTATGTCTCCGCAAAGAAAATTGATGAGGCCTCTTCTTGTCTCAATTGAGCTGTTAGCTACCTTCAGGATTGGCTCCATAATCACGGGTCATCTTTATCTATTCCTAACAGTAAAGTGGTACTTTTTTCTCGTTTCAGATCTATTCCAGATATCTCTATTTCTTATAGACATCAAAAATTTATGGTTAAAGATAAAGTCAACTTTCTTGGGATTACCTTGGATTCCAGGCTAACTGGTATTCATCATATAAATAATATTACGAAATAATGTGAAAATAATATTAACATTGTGCGTTCTCTTTCTGGTGTTTGGTGGGGCAACCAATCCTATACTCAAAAAATTTTATAGAATGCTCTAATACGCAGTCAATTTGATTATGGATCCTTTCTTGTTCCTTGTATCAAATCTGCCTTGTGTATCCTTGATAAAATCCAAGCTAAATGCCTGTGAATAATTTGTGGGGCTATGAAATCTATGAAATGGCTAAGCTTCGCATAAAGGACAGCTCTCTCTGTGAGTGCCGTCGTTATAAAAGATCCCAAGATCACATTTTTTCACTTGCCCTCGACTGTCTTCCTCTCTATGAACTCCTCCCTCCCGATATCCTCTGCACCATTGACTTCAAGTCCTTGCTCTCTTTTGTAAATTCTCCTTTTGTTTATATTCTATGTTCTTTTATTAACCAAAATAACATCAAACTATAGACAGTGTGTCTTTTAATCAACTAACCATTTATATATATATATATATTGTGCGTCTTTTCTTGTTTGTTTTAGATACATCAACATTTTAGCTCTCAGTGAACGATCTCAGCAGTATTAAAGTTCTTAGTCTCTAGTCGCAACATTGTTCATTCAATCCCTCTTTACATAGTTCAGTATAATATCGGCACATGACATTGGCGAAATCTACAAGGACACGCCACTAACCAAAAAGAAGAAGAATATTCACAAATAACATTTTCGTTTCTAATTACCTACATTTAGTACGTGTTGTGATGGGTTCATGATGTTTAAAGACAAATCCATTATCTTAATATATTTTTAGGTGAAAGAGCATGTTATTGACTACACCTACTGTTTGAAGGAAGATGAGAATATAACTTGTGCTGAATTTATAAGACAAAACAACATGGATCCATGTGCTTGTCAAATACCATTCAATTTGACCGAAGATTTCAAGGGTGATGTGTACTTTTACTATGGTCTCAGCAATTACTACCAAAATCATCGTAGATATGTTAAGTCAAGGTGATGTAAACAATTAATTATGTATTAATATTGTTCATATATATATATATATACTAAATACTATTCTTTATATAAATGTAGGGATGACAGCCAGCTGCTTGGACGGCTCTCGTCTCCACCATCCTCAGATTGTGAACCATTTGCATATGCAGAGGAAGATGGAAAAATGAAACCCATAGCACCATGCGGAGCCATAGCTAACTCTTTATTTAATGGTTTGTGCATCACATTAATTTATATATCTTTTTTGATGTACAGATATATAACTCTGCCAGTCATTTGGATCATATTATTCACTCAGATTTTTTATTTAACCTTTTATTAAATTTACAACTCTAAAAATGCTAATCTTTTATTCTAGACACCTTAACTGTACACTCCGTGGATTTAAATGTGGATGTCCCTGTGTTGAAAACTGGTATTGCCTGGACATCTGACAAAGATATCAAATTTAGGAACCCATCAGGTGACCTCAAGACTGGTAAGGAGAGACATTATGATAATATCATATTTTGTTTTTCAAAATCATATCTTATGTAAAATTTTGTTGTTACAGCCTTTGCGAACTACACCAAACCAATTAATTGGCGTAAACCAGTGTGGATGTTGGATCCTAATAACTCAGAAAACAACGGTTTCCAGGTAGGAATGTCATAACTAAATTTAAAAAAAAATATACATGAAATATTATTTTTAGTTTTCATTTATTTCTTGTACTTGTATTTCAATATGTGGGATTCAGATGACCTGTATGTGTTCATTAATTGTAATCGGACCAAATCATTCAAATAAGTCAATTCAATTTACATATTTTTAGTGGCAACATTTTTAAATTATTAGAGTACTTTTATTTCACTGTATACTAGGAAATAGGTGTGAAATCTTTTTCAATATAACTGTCCCCAGAATGAAGATCTCATTGTATGGATGCGTACAGCAGCACTGCCAACATTCCGCAAACTTTATCGCATTGTTGACCAGCAGGTTGGCTTCATTGCCGGTCTGGTTAAGGGGCCTTATGTGCTGAAAGTGGATTACAGTAAATTTAAATATATATTTAAATATACTTAATTATTAAAAAAAAAATATATCTCTTGAGTTTCTTTCGTCATTTCAATAAAACTTGATCTTAATTTTTATAAATACTATAGAATAATAATACTTATGACTTTTTACTTGTTACTATTTCAGCTATCCATTGATTACAGCCAAATAAATATTTTGTTTTATGTTTTACATTCTCACTGTTTACATGGTTTGTTTATATTTAGTTTATAACAAGTTAAAATGTTTTATGATATTTTCAGATTATCCAGTAACAGATTTTCAAGGTACCAAGACATTCATAATATCAACGACTTCTCTCCTGGGTGGAAAGAACCCATTTTTGGGAGTGGCATATGTGGTGGTGGGGACACTTTGTTTGTTACTGGGCATTGTACTACTGGTCATTCATGTCAGATGCTCTAAGAGGTGAGCCAGTGATTCTCATACATATATCTGTCCTTGGTATCAAGACAATATTTTACTTATTTTTATATTAAACAAATTCTAAGCCTTAATAAGTTAATTTGTTCTGGCAATATAATATTTTATAAGAAACAGTTATTTTTACTCTAGTTGAACTCTTACAGAATATAAGTTTTATAAAAATAAATTTGTTTCTAGATATCCCCCTCCCCTACCCCACTCCAGCTATATTGAACAAGTTCCTATTCAACAAAATATAAATATCACTTCGTGAGTTGTAAATGTTACAATTAAAATGTTTCTAGTTAGTGGTTTTAGTTAGTAACATTTGAATTTGATTGAGATAATTTTGTTTCTTTTTTTTTTTATAGTATAAAAGTAGTTTGGTGTTGAATATAAATAGGTATTAATTTATTGGGAACTGTTTACAAATAAACAATGTGTTGACAATATTACTTTTTAAATTTGAATTTTAAGTAGACAATCTGAGATGAATGGATATGTGTTCTATTTTCAATTTTTTTTTTTTTGTAACCAAATGTATTCATTATTTTCAGCACAACAGAGATGATCAATGTTAACCCACGAACACCATATTCTTAAATATCAATGGAAGCAAAAGCAGCATATGAAAAACAAGGAAAAATAGTAGGAGGCTTTGTTTAAGGCTTTATACAAACTAAATATCCCAATTATATAGGAAGTAATTGTTGTTTCATATGTATTTCATTACATAATATTATATAAATTATATCACATACATTTATCAATTATGAATTTTTAGTATTTTTATCTGCAATTTATATAATACAGATAATACAAATAAATAAAAAATAAATAAATGTTATATTTTCATAAAAATAAGAACAAAAGCTTTGAATGTTGATTGTTGAAACTAAAATACATTTACTTGCCATCCATTATGAAGACATAACAGTTGTCCAAGTAAATTTTAACAATATATTTATGTATTAGGAATTTTAAACATATAGAGTTTTTCTCACTAGCGCACTTATCACGGCCTTTTTGAATAATTATGTAACCTGTCTGAATAAAAAGGTGATATTACACAGCAATTAAAATATTTTTTATTGACGAAAATTTTGTAGACGTGGCTTTAGATATCCTTTAGAGACAATGTTTATTGTATAGTTCTGATGCTACGCCATTTTGTTGTTTTGATATTTTTACTATGTAAGTAGTTGAGTTAGGAACTTTAAAGTAGATTTAGAGTGTCATAGATAATGTAGACGTTATCATGTATTATTTTGTGATAAATGTTGCTTTTTATTTTTTTATTTTCGTTCAGAAATTTTTAACCTTCGTGGAGGTTTCTTTCACGTATTTTGTAAGTATTTTTTTTTTTATGTAAAATTTTATTGTATGTTGAATTGGACGTGACTATACAGTATGAGACAAAATGTGCCTTGTAGAGTAGTAATATATAAAATTACAATTTAAGAAACAAAATGGATTTGATTAAACGATTTTAAATTTTTACACCTTTTGCATTAATTAACTTGAACCAGAGAACATTTTAGCTAACAATCGTTTAGTGAATTTTCAATATTTGAAGCACGTTTTAATATACATAATAAACACACATTTTTTGTAATAAATCCATGGTTTTTAAATAGGACTATTCTATGTTTATATTTCTAAGTTTTTGACATTTAATAAAGTAACATAAAATCACACGTAAAAGTAGATATAGTCGTGTATTATATTGTGAGGGTAAAGGCCCGTTCACACAAACAACTCTCTGTTGGCATTACGTGATTTTCAGGACTATACCTCATAAACGTATACCGCATCTCAATACAGATAACTAAGTAATTGGCGGCAAATTGGAAAGTACTTGGAAGCGACACTTAAATTTTATCATATATTGTAATTATTTTTAATATGTACAAGTGAAAAATAAAACTAAAGGATAATTTTTTTTTTTTTTTAATAAATGCATTTATAAATCTAAATTCGTTTACTTAGTTGTTATCGTTCACGCTTAATGTATGTAGTTTCACCAAATAAATGTGTAGAGTGAATTCTCGTTTTTTTTAATACCCTGATCCATTATCTTAGGATTTGGATAAAGATAATATCATAAAGTACAGTCATTCAGCTGATATGAATGATTTACACGCTAATTGTTTTTTAACGGGCTCATAAAAACATTTGGTAGACAAGGCGTGTGTATAAAAATATGTATTTAGTATGTAGTGATATTTTATAAAAAAAATATAAAAGTTTTAAGTAAAATTTACTAGTCTGTTTAAGATTAAAATACAAACTGCTTTTATATAAGAAATATTTCATCCATATTAAAAAAAATTAAGGCATTTTCAACTTTAATTTTTTTTTAATTTCTTACTAGTTTTTGCCCGCGACCTTGTCTGTGTTAATTTCAGAATTAATGACAGTAGAACTCCTTCATGACAGTAGATAAGAAGATTTTGGATTTGATCAACTTATTTTTTTCTCTTTCAATCGGGTGAAAAGTATCCTATGTCTTTTCCCCTGTCCTAAGCTATCAATCCACCAATTTTCAGCCAAACCCGTACAACCGTTCTTGAGTTATAAATAGTGTAACTAATACAGCTTTCTGTTATATACAAGATGATGTCAGTTAATGGCTAGTACCACATGCAATATTGAAATCATCATTTTTTGCGGTAGGTACATATTTTATCTTTGATTTATGTCCACCATTTTGTCATGGTAACCTTTTAAAATCATATCCTCTTAGAATGACTTCATACGCTTATATTTTTAATGTTTTCAAATTGGTAATACATTGGTAATAATAGAGAATACAGAAAATCAATCAAATAAGTTAGATTGGTTTTGTTATTTTGTACTCAGAATATTTTTAAATCTATCTCTAAATATGCGAACATGTCAAGTCCGTTCTTATAATAGTATTGAAAAAAGACATACAGCCTAATTATCATGTAATCGAATAATGAGATCTGATACAGTGATTATTAATGTAACACAGCTATTATCATGCCGAAATCACGCTATTGTGAACACGGAAATGATTAAGTAAAGAATTTTATTATGGAATAATTACTCAATCATTTGAACCTATACATTTGTATGGGGCAAAGTTGTTCCCATAATTTTTATTTGCTTGAAACTCGCCAAATATAAATTTTATCTTAGTACTTTTTCTACAAGTGTACTTTATATAAATTCGCAACTTGGTTCGACTGTTATCTTTCGTAAAATATTAATTTAAGCGAAGATTAACATTATCTATGGGTCAGCAATGTTATTATTATTAAAAAAAAGTATAAAGACGAATGATAAGATATAAAAGATATAACATAATATTCATAAAACAATAGATAATATTAAATCATCAGAATTATAGAAATGCTACAAGTGTTAATTCCATAACCGTTGTGATGTCCACGAGTGTTGTTATCCTTTTACTCCTTGGAGTTGCGTGTGCGCAAAACAATGGTTCATATGAACTAAATATAATTCATTTCAACGATTTTCATGCACAGTAAGTAAATAATATTTTTTTTTTCACAAACATTTTTGGATTGTTACTGCACTAAAACCGTGATAAATGGTAAAACGATATTATTATAACTTTTTTCTTTTATTTATTTAAAACTTTTTTTTAATTAACGTCAATACACAGGAAGTAATTGTGTATTTTTAAATAAAAATAAATTATCGATTATAATATCGTTTTTGTTTTAAAGCTTCGACGAAATAGCTCTGAACGGCGCCAGTTGCAATCCCTCAGATGGTGATTGCATTGGTGGTTTTTCACGGCTTTACACAGCCATCAGACAGGCGCGACAACTGTCTCCTGACTCTTTGGTGCTTAATGGAGGAGACACATTTCAGGGAACTATTTGGTACAATTTCCTTCGGTGGAATGTCAGCCAGCATTTCATGAATCTGATACCTCATGATGCGCATGTACGTTTTATCCTTAAGCCATTTTATTTAGCCAATATTGTGAAAAATAAGGATCGTTTATTATTCGGTTGATGAAATTTATATATTCTTAAAAAATATGATTTTTCTTTAAGTACATAAAATAACAAAAAAAAAAAAAAGAAGAATTTTTAATTGATGCTCCTCATTTGAAAATATTTATTGCCATTTCTAATACGCATCATAATATTTAATGGAAGTTTATTAAAAAAAATAATTTCAGATGTAAAGATTATTATATATAGTGATAATGCCAATTTTGAGTATGTAAAAACATGTTTTTTACAGGTGCTCGGTAACCACGAGTTTGATCATGGAGTCGATGGACTACTTCCTTATTTGGAGCGACTGAATGCTCCAATGTTGGGCGCCAACGTTAACACAACATTCGAGCCAGAACTTGCGAAATATGTAAAGAACCATATTGTTCTGGAAAGAAGAGGACGAAAAATCGGTATAATCGGCATACTGTTACGGACGGTATGTGAAATATAAAGAACTTATGTAATATTCTCAATTTAAAATTTAGTTCAAATTGTTTTATTTATTCTAGAAACATTTTATTCCAATGTATAACATAAAATGTTTGATGCCCATATTTAAAGTCATATTCAAAATATTGTTCTAGTAACGCTTTGAGATTCAACAGAACATTGTTAATCATCGCTAAAGATATTTTTCTTAGTGACGTACAACTGCTATCATCTGTTTTATCGATATTTGTTTTAAATGTATATACATATCTCGTCACTTCCGGTTTACCCCAAATTTTTTTCAATAGTTTTGTTTAATATTTTATATTGTTTTGGCCATTTTAATTGTTTTCGTTGTCAAAAATAAGAAATCACATTACAGGTAGATGTTTCATATTAAACTTGTTTTTATTAGTTTTCAGCGCCCATTGGCAATATTATAATGGAAGATGAATTGGAAGCGGTCAATCGGGAGGCGGCTATTTTGTCCAAACAAGGAGTTGACATTATTATTGTTCTGTCACATGTCGGATATGCTTCTGATATGTAGGTTTCAAAAATTAGTATTTAAACCAAGTTATAGCATGGTTGTGAAAATTGGCGTATATGGCGTTATAGGAGGTTGGCGTCACGTATGTCACCGGAAGTGGACATTATAGTTGGCGCACACTCTCACAGTTTCCTGAACAATGGGGACGGACCGGATGGAAGCAGACCGGTTGGGGAGTATCCTTCTATAGTAACCCAAGAAAATGGCCATAGAGTAAGCAATAATTTACTAGAACAAAACACATTGTGTAGTTTACCATGATAAATATATAGATTTTTTACTGTTAACCAGATTCTTGTTGTCCAAGCTTCGGCGTATACGCGCTATTTGGGAGAAATTAAACTATTTTTCAATTCCGAAGGCAGAATAGAATCTTGGTCTGGACAACCCATTTATCTTGGCACTTCTGTTATAAAAGGTAAAAAAATGAAGCAACATTTGAACATTTAAAATTCAATTGGATACGGAAAAACGTAATGACAAATAGACTTAGAATGTAAATTTAAGAAATTCTATTAGATTTGTATTAGGATAAATTGAAATGACTCCACCAGACCCCCAGATGGAGTTACTGCTGGAGCCTTGGCGACGCAAAGTGCGGGCGGTAGGTGATGAAGTGCTGGGAGAGGCTGTAACTCCTCTTCGAAGGGGTTGCTACCGACAGGAATGCAACCTGGGCAGCTGGCTTTGTGATGGACTGCTGGAACAGGTGTGATACCTATAAGAGATTGACTACGACGACTCCTAAGATTTGTGAAGATAAATAATGTTCAGATATAATTTGAAACTATGTAATATGTATCCAGAAACAGATGTTAATATTAAATAAGCTTATTCAAATATTAGGTGATGTCTCGAGCGAGTGGTGGTGCCTGGGGTTATGCTCACGTTTGTATGATAAACGCTGGAGGAATAAGAAATCAAATAAACCCTGGAAGTAAGAAGGAAAAATTTCATTTCTACCGACTTCTTCGCACTCTTCTAGTCCATATAGAAATAACGCAACCAAAGTCAAACATTACAACAGTTTTAGACCTCAAAAGAGTATAAAATAAATTACGTAATCTAAACTTCGCTTGGTTTGTTAATTTTTATTTTTTTTATTGTCAGCAATAACAACGGAAGCATTGCTAATGGCCATGCCGTTTGAGAATATCGTGCAGGTCTATGATCTTCGCGGAGAGTATCTCTTGCAAGCGCTGGAGTTTTCAGTGGGAGTCGCGCAAACCGATCCCACCAACTTTTACAGCTCCAGAATGTTACAACTCGCAGGTAACTTTGACATCTAATGAGTGACGCATATGTGGATATTGGAAGATAAGTAATTTATTTAGTTCTACATTTTATTTAATTCAGTTACAAAAATAAAATAAAAAAAAGATTAACTTCACCTGACATATAAGTTGAAATAAAAAAACTCATACATACAAAATTATTTAATGTATTTATATGTATATTAGGTACCAGCCCCGGCTCCGCACGGGCACTTTACAAATAATATAAAGTAGCCTATTTAATTTTGAGAATTATTAAACTTATATTATGATAACTTTCAAATTGTACGCCCGATTTAAATGATTTAAAAATTAGTTAAGACAGATACTGATGCAGACATGAAAACGAAGTAATTTATTTTGATAAGACTTAATACCGTTAATTAGTAATTTATCTAAATAGCTTTTCAATAAACGCTTTGGAATGCAAACTTTTTAAAGTGGTAAAATGGATATTGTATGTTATCCTTAAGGTATAGACATATGCCACCGCGGACTTTTCTGTTGACCTATAGAAGATACACAATTCCACCATATATTATTTTGTTATATCTCAAAGACTTTAGGCAGTTCGTTTTCGTTAAAAGCTCTCAGACGGCTCATGTTTTTCCGAAATCTTTAACAAATATCTCTAATGTACACACAAATAAATACAAAAACTTAACAAGTTATATACTAAAACCTTTCTCAAGAATCAAGCTCGAGTGATAACAATTATTTGATAATCGGTACAGTAGTTTTTCCGTTTACAGACAGACAGGCGCGGCGAGGGACTTTGTTTTATATAACATATGTATGTATTGATGATACGTAGACAAGCTGTTTCTTTTATAATGCAGGTTTCCGTGTGGTATATAACGCGACGGCACCTATAGGATCTCGTGTGGTATCAGCAGCGGTGCGTTGTGTGCGCTGTGATGTGCCGCGTTATGAGCCATTAAAAAAGGATTCAGTTTACCGCGTACTGACGCAGAACTACATAGGGGATGGCGGCGGCGGATACACGGTTAGAATTAATGTTTTTTTTTAACCTTAACGGCATACTCATACCGTTTGTCTTTTATGTCCAATGTTGTCTAAAAAATCCTTTGCATTGAATTGTTGGGTACAGCGTGATTATCTGTAACTGTGGGTTTATAATTTTTAGAAGATTGTTCTCGTACTATCTAATATTAATTTATTACTATTTATTAAATATGTCTAATGTTGTTAAAATTTTCTTTAAGATGCTGTCAGAAAATAGGGAGAACTTAGTAAATCTCGAGATTGATTACGTCATGATACAGAGGTACCTAAGGAAACAGGGCAGCGTTGTGAAGGACCTCGATGGACGAATCCAAATAGTGTATTAAAATTATAATATTTTCTATTTTGAAAACTTGAGCTTAGAGTAATCTCACTGAACAAACAATGAACCATAATAATAGTAATAATAAAATGGAACATTATTAAAATGGAACTTTATTAATGGAACAATACGTATTCGTAAATTTAAAATAAAAACCTCACCGTAGTCTTACGAACCCTATACATTTTTGTTCATCTTTAATAACCTTGGATTTTCTAAAAATACTTATTTGACTTGAACTGTAACTTTAGAACTTGGTTTAATAAAAAAACGATATACATCTGTGATGCCCTTTATTTTGAATAAATTGATTACTATAGCCATACAATTTGCAACTTATAATATTATAAGCAATACACATACATCTATTTGGTTTGAGACTTGGAGTAAACTTCATGAAATATTAAGACATGTAGATTCTGACATATGTCAAAAGTGGGAAATATACGTCACATTTAATAGGTTCAGGAGAACGAAAATAAAGTATCATTAAGGAGGTTACACTAAAATCTAACATCGAGATTTATTATATCGATATTTATTTAATACGTTTAATTATCAGAGACACGAGGTAACAGTATCTAACCACCGAATACAAAGGAGAATTAGTCATATAATAAATATTTGTAAATTTTCAATCAAATTAATTTCTCATTAAAATATGAAAAATGAACGCTAAAACAAATTTTGAATACATTAATCGTACTTAATATTTTTCTGTTTTTCAAAATAAAAAATGTATGAAATAACTCAAAAATTGTTTGCACGTTTCCGAACGGAGGTCAGATGAAAATAAATTTCAAATTGTCAGAAATACTTTGTCATGTATATCTCTATCGTTTAAAGAAGCGAAGATACTGCTTTTCCAATCCTCGTGTCTCCACCTACTTACTCAACACCGATTAACACTTTGTGTTTTTTTTTTTCATCATCAAAAATAATTAAAAATACGGTCACAACAAAACTATCCATAACTGTCGGGAACAAAAAAAAATATCTTTTTGATCTATTTCAATAACAGAAGTAACAAACGTTGTAACGTTAAAAAACATGTTTAGTGTTTAAAATAGATATAAATATATATATAAAAAATAACAACCTGTAGCACTGAACACATTAATTATAAAACTATAAAAAAAAAATATATAAATTGTCTACGTCTCAAAAAGTTTTTATTTAACTAAAAAAAATAAATATAAAACCGTCTTACATAATTTATTATAATAAATTCAATTAATTATCTTTGTTGTATATTTATTATATTTAACATTGCGCTAATTCAACTTTCGGTACATTTATGAGAGGCAGGTCTGTCTTGAATATTTCTATGTTTTTGATGAAGTCAGCTTCGTTCTCTGTGGGGTCGCCGCTGTTCTCGCTGGCATTGGAATAAATTAGTGATAGTTTTTTAGGTCCGTCCACGCTTTCATCTTGCGGCTTGTTACCCACGACCTGGAATTGGATTTATTTTAAAACACATACTAAATATGATGTACTTTGAATAATTAATAATAAATTTTGCTAGCAATTCTAAATATAATTGTTTTTTTTATATACCTGTACTGATAGTTTCCTGAACTGCGACCTGTTTCCTGAGGGGAAGTGGTTATCTATCCAGTTTTTGATATCAGACAGTTTGATTCTCTCTATGGCGTCAGCCTGAGGAAAAAAAAGTTTTTATATAATTTGTTTTACAATACATATTTCGTATAATATAATATATTTTTTTGATCACCTCGACAAATAGACGTTGGTACTGGTATTCTTGGGTCAGGATTTCGCGCCAGTTTCTCTCAACCTGTGAGTATTTTTTAATATATTATTATCATATTTTTTTTACAAGCTCTCTAGAAATTTCAACAGGTCCGTCGATGTAAGTGACCATTTTATTCTGTATCAATTAGTTGAAATATTCAAGTCATATAAACATATACATGCCACAGTGAAATTGTAAATATGGTTAAATTGTTATATTTACCGCTAGATTGAAAAGCGTCCAAATATTGTGAACAGCAACATAATGTTTACAATTTAACGCTATATTTTTGGATAGATTATATTTGACATTATGGCATATGTTCAGTAATGTAAACACAGTCTGTTAACATTACTGAACGAACACGTGCAACCTTTTTGTATCGCCGATTCTATTAAAATAGCTCACAAGCTCCGCAATTAGAAATACTCGTATAAACGTGTTGGGAAACTAAGCCACCTGTGACAATTTAATTTGGATACATTATAATATACTGTCAAATATTATTAGCGAGATCATAATTTAGGGATATTTAAAAATAAAAGAGTTATATTTACTTTATATTACAGTAGAATATCTTAAATCATTTTCATTATCTAGTCCAATTCATATCTACCAAACGGTCTCTATCTTTAGCCTACGATATTTACATTGCCCCTCCCCCCTACCTCTTCCTTGAGCTCGTAGTCAGCGGTATGTTTGAGCTGCACCAGCGCGTGCCTGGCCGCCGCCAGCGCCCTCTCCCCACCCCTCTTCACATCACGAGCGAACTTCTTGAGGAACGCCTCCACTCGACGATCAACATGGGATACGCTGGTGATCATTGATTTGATGTTTGAATAAAGCACTTTATGTATTATGTTATAAGGGTAAAAGTTGCGTTGATAGGGAGATATGTTTTGGGAAGTGACAACTTGTAATCATACTAAGATATATAATATTTAACTATAGTTCTGCGCAGTAGAATTGATTGGCAAGAAGTTAGGAATCATCGTCAGGCTATAGGAGCTTACTGCTGAGCAAAGGCCTCTTCTCACATGGAGAAGGTTAGAGTATTAATCACCACGCTTGCTCCAGACGGGTTGGCGATTTCAATCTTATGATTTGAAATTATAAGTCCAGGTTTCCTCACGATGTTTTCCTTCACCGTCCGTCAGTGGTGTCTAAGTACTCTTAGAAAGTGCATATCAGTAGGAAAAGATCACATTGGTACTTGCAGATCTATAACCGGCGCCCTCATGCATGAGAGGCGTTAAGACTAGCTCACCAATATGTATACCTGAACTTGTCGACTTGAGTGTTAACAGTAATCGAGAAGCCCAACACGCCGAAGGTGTAACGCATCATGCTGAACACGCTGTATCCAAGCTGCTCCTTAGTACGAAGAGCATCGAAAACTGGTTCTTCCATCAGCATCTGTACATAGGAATTAATTACATTTCCTCGGTGACACGGCATTAGGCTTTTATGACCTGACTGTGTTAATTAAAAAAGAGTGCTTATATATCTAATAACATTTAGAATGAGGAAAAACATGCAATAAGTTATTGTATCAGGTTGTATAAACTAATTGTGTGTATTATATGATATATTAAAATTCATATATATTTTTAAGAAAATTCTGCTATTGAAATCAGATTTATTGTTTTAATGAATAACATAGATATCAACATATAGTGGTTTAACATAGAAATCAGATCATTGGAGTCGGTTAACAAAATCCACTCATAAAAGTCTAACCATTAGTACTTCAAGCGCGGCGGCCTCCTGCGGCGTGCTCCTCTCCCCCTGGTAGTAGTTGGTGACGATACTGTTCGTTGATGACGGGTTGAGGCTAGCCACGCGGATTTTACGCTCTCCAAGTGGTAACTGGTGAACTTTGATCTGCAAAAAGATCTCCTTTAATTTTGAAAGAAATATAGGTTAACCACCATAATCTGGACCGCGGCATACTGATGAGGAGGACCATCTTATACTAGACATCGTTCTTGGACATCTATTGCTCCGACTATGTTTTTGTGAGACCAGTACATTTTCGGAGAGGACTTCCGTACTATAGATTCATTCTGCTCTATTTAACAGTTCTGACGTGATCAAGAAACAAACCTTAATGTTATAATATTAGCTCTGTGAGGCTTCACAACGTGAACAACAAAACACAACAACAAAAACTCATGCAAATTTATTACATTGGTCATTCAAAATAAACGGCGAGTGAAGATCACAAATGATTTGTCGTCCTCTCTAAAACTTTACAAGACCGTTAGAGACACTACATATTATTACATATGTTCATTTGCTTTGGTCTTTACTAAATATATTTTTAAACTTTTTTTTTTGTAATGGCAACATTGGGGTAAAGTGAAGTATTTTTATGTCTAAATTTAGTGACAAAGAACTCTACATATAATAAAAATTTAAAAATATTTTACTAAGTAGTAATAATATTTATTTGTTATAAAATTATTACTGCTTAGTACTTGGTACTTACGTGATTTTTCCATAAATTTTTGTTGAGAACATATTGTTAGAATCATGTTATCTCAATACTTACGTCAGGGATCTCGTGTGGTTCTAGTCCATCCCATTTTATTGTTTTCAAAACATTCTCTGATATAGTCACAGCCTCGTGCCAAGCCAGGTTACCTTGCACAAGAATCTGATAGACGAAAGAAAAAAAATGGTTAAATGAAAATTTACAGCAGTATATTCAAAGGGTAATAGTAATATCTTTATTGATAAATAACACAACTTATATATAAATATAATATATAGGCAGAATAAAATGACAACTATAAATAATTTTTACGTGTCTTTGGAATCGCAAAAATCTTCGCAAAAGTCATGTTTAACTGTCTAATATTAGTCAAAGGTTTCTTAAATGTTAATGCACAAAACACTTCCATGGACATTTTATAAGACTATCGTTTTTTAATAATAATAAAACAGTGTAATGTATGGTCACTGGCCCTAATGCACTAATGGCTACCCCTGTATTTTCTCGTGTCGTATTATTTTGAGATATAAAACTATACAACCCCTACATCTGTATGGCAGTGACAAGCTTCTATACTATACTATCCCATCCTAGTCCTAGTCCTAGTAATATTAAATCAAACCTTACCTGTAGGTACATCTTATTGAGCAACTTCTGTGTGAAGTCCTGTAGTTCCGGCAAAGTGACGTTCTGTATGAAGGTCGCCTTGTCACGTGGCGACATATAGGGCTCCAGTAAAAGGCTCATACGGACATCCCTGAAAGATATGCAAGCGTTACTAAAATTGTTATATACATATATATGTAAATCTAAACACTTTTCCATGCCTAATTTATTGCATTGACTGTATACTTGCCGTTATTAAAATTACATACTTTATTCAAAACATGGTTCATTATAGTGGATAATATACCAAAATATTAAAGATCGTGTACAGTTACAAAGAATTAATAATATTATTGAGTATTTGATAATGATTTCATGCAACAACCAAGAAAATTGTGCCCCCACTAGAATTGGCGGGAAATTAAATGACGCCTATTTAATTATTTTTCGTCACCAATCAGCCGAAATTATTTTAGTTACTAATGGCAACATTGTGTAATACTTACTTGGCCAGTTTGTGCGGTTTGATCAGGACGTTATGGTAGGTCCTAGCACGAACGTCGCGCACAGCCTCGAACAGAGCGTGCGGCATGCGGGCAGAGTCGCGCATCGCGCGTGATATCAGAGACACAACCAGCTGTTTGAAATATTAGCATATTATATTGAATGATATATATCATATATTTAATTCAATTAAGAATCGCTGTTCTTTATTATGAGATTAATATCAATGTTGTAGTATGGATAGAGTTGTGTACAAATTGTAGGACTATGTACAGAAATAAAAGGTATCTGGCAAAAACCGTCACAGCTTTTTGGGCATTAATTTGGCTAATGTCACGTACGGAATACGCCAATAACAACTTACGTGAAGATTCTGACTGTACCCAGAGATTTTCAGGGTCAGACCTCTGTCGGTGACGTACAACAAATGCGTCAGATCCGCCATATTAGCGGGATAGACGTCTTCCTAAAAAACGTAACATACAATTATAATCTATACAAATAAATAAAATTGGAACATTGAAATAACCGTTTTCTACTACATGCATATGAATATGTATATGGTACGTACACCCAAATTACGTTTTTTATAATTTTTGTCTGCCTGCCAGTTTGTTCCGGCTAATCTCTGAAAAGTTAGGTCTGATTTTTACGGAACTTTTATTAGCAGGTAGCTGATGTAATAATTGATCCCGAATCCTCATCTCGAAATTAAAAAGCGCGAGTGGAAGGCAGTTGCATACGCAGCTTAAGTTTATTCATTGTTTCTTCTTGTCTTTCTCACGCAGACGGAGTCGCGGGCAACAGCTAGTTATTATATATTAATTACAATTTTAATATTATAGATATAAACTAACCTTAAGTCCCTGTTGTAGCACGTCGCTCCAGAGATCAAGTAGGCAAGCCCTTAAAGAAAATGTTTAGGTGCAAATAATAATGAACCTTATATGGATTGATATAAATGACAAAATACAAACTGTAAAGAAACCTAGATTTATTTTTCTCAATTCCAAAAACTATGAGAACAAATAGATTTAGTTTATTTAGTAGGAACGATTAATACAAATAACCATGAGAGGGAAAGAGCATTAGTTTTAAATGGGCCAAATTTATTAGACAATTAAAAGGTAAAAAGTCTTTGCAATCTTTAAAAATGTAGATATAAATACTCACTCTCTCGGAGACTTGAGACTTAATGGTGTTATGAAGTAGAAGTACAACAGCGCTGTTGGGAAACGGAATTTAAAATCGGGCTTATACCACAGCTCCATGTGCCGGTTCTTGCGAAGGAGGTTTGGCTGGTCGAGCCTGTGAAAACGATATCGATTTTAGTTAAAACGCATATGTTTTACTCAAATATATTGTGAAGAATGTATTTCGTCACCTGAATCTATTGACGGTGGCCATAAGTTCGCCGTGTTTAAGGACCTTGCTTGTAAATTCGTTCGCAGCTACCTTCCTGTGTATATCTTTTGCTGAATTATTGATGAGATCTATCCCCAAACGTTCAGCTTCCTCTAAATATGGTTTAGCTGGTTGAATGAGATCAAAGTTGGTCGTGATGTACACGTTCTTCTCCGGCAGGTGGAACTGGCTGTAGGGCGTGACTGATAACCATTTCTTCAACCACGCCGGGTTTATAGCTGGTAAAGAGTTGTGATCCCATTAATTATACAAATGCGAAAGTCTGTGAGGAATTGCTAAATGGATTTTGAAAAAACTTCACAATAATATAGTTTGGATAGTAGAATATGTCATTCATTCCCGGGTTTCTGTTTGATTGGGAATCTCATGACTCAAGTCTCACGACAGACTATAAATGTCGCTTCCACTTTCTTACCACATCTATCGCTTTAATACGATGTATACATTTCTCTTTAGGACTGATAAAAATCCTCGCCTAACTAAATCACTGACAAAACAGGTTAAGACATGTATTATACCTCATATACTATACTATACATATGTCATCTATTTTATAACCTACCCTCCCTCTTGTACTCCGTGCCAAACCATTTCTCTTTACTATCATATTTGATCGGCTTTGGATGTTTGTTGCTGAGTATCATTATATTGACAGTGTCTGCTCTCATGAGATCGAGTAAGCTTTTAATACCCTGAAAGTTAAAATTTATTGTATGTAATATCTTGCAAAGGGAATTAAGCAAAAATTAAAGCGTGACTTGTTACTGATGTAGAATGTTACCTTAGGGTCATATTTGTAGTACAGGCGATCCCCTGTTATGTAATGTTGTGGCGGAAAGAAGTGCATATTCTCCGACAATGTCTCCACATAGTCCGACGGCTGAGATTCCTCGTCGAAACGGAAACTGGTCTCTTCTATTGTCTAAAAAGATTTTATATCCACGTACATTCTGATATCTATTATAATTTCCCATACTAATTATTTATTTTAACGTTAACAAAATCCTACCCTTATTTCGTCATAGATCCTCTCAGATGGTCCGAGCTTTTTAAGCATATTGATATATGAAAATATCGCTTCCAGCACCTGAAAATCAATCAATCATCAATCAATCAAAAAAGTACAATAGTCCTATTTCTAGAAATAATTGTTTTGCGAGACGACTTGTATTTTCTCTAAAATTCTATTAAATCAAGTGTTCCTCCTGTCAGATATAGCTCGAACTATTTAGTGGTTAACAAAAATGACGTTCAGAAGTTTATACACCGGAATATATACACATACGGGTAGAAAAGAAAATTACATATTTGTATGTGTTTCCACTTACTTTGTCAATATTTGCTAATCCGTCTTCTGTCAGCACCACTTGCGTTGAGAACAAACTGTACATGGATGTATAGTCTATACCGCTCTCAGAGTTGCCAGTATATATAGCCAACGCCCACACCCTGAAAGCAGCAGATTATATTAACATCGAAAAATTATATTATCTATAAAAACTAATATGCTCATAAATATTTGCATAGATTCTAAACAAAAAAATCCATAATGTATCGTTTATACAGGCATAATATTTTTGATAGAAAATTTAAATGTGTGAAAGTTAATAGAGAAAACAACATTAATTGCTTACTTTTTTCTTAAATAAGAGAGCAAACTGCCCTTGCCCTCGTGTCCCAGTAGGTATGATATGTACTGGTGAGGCTTTGACTCGTATTCGGACAGTAGAGACCGCATACACCAAGTCAAATGGACCTGCAAAGCAAATCACACCATATTCTAAGGTAATAAAAATAAATTCAGTATAAACGTATACTAACTCTTACAGATGTATCTGTTAAGGTAAGATGTATTAATGTATTTTTTCTGTAATTAAGGGTTAAGGAGACAAAATTACAGAATCATGGATTTATCTGTGCTTTAATGATAAAATAAACAATGGCACTGATATATTTTATTGACATATTATGAAACTGTGGTGCCCCCTGCTAGACAACTGATGAGGCTCTGGCGACCGATCATTAGCGGTATATCTATCACTCCCAACCGGTGACTCGTCATGGGCTGGAAGAGGTTTTAGCAGCCTTGGGTGTTAAATACGCCCACGAGACCACTGCATTATCATCCCATGAGAGTCATTATGGTAAACGGAAATAACGAAGCAATTTTGCCATGCGATCCGGCTGACACCCGGCGCCACCAATCCGGGTATGGTGGTGTAAAATATACCACCGGCCATGTGCATGTGAATCGTGATAAGAACAAGTCAGCTCGACAGCCTCATCGCATTGGAATATGGAATGTACGTGGCTTAAACCAACCTGGAAAACTGCATACGGTGGAAAATGAGATGGAGCGAAAAGACATCTGGATATTGGGACTCAGCGAGACCAACTGGACAGATTCGGGTTATTCTACTACTGATCAAGGAAATAAAATCTATTTCTCAGGTCCTAAAGATGAACATTCCAAAGGGGTGGCCTTTATAGTACCGATTACTGTGGATAAGTTTAAGTTTAATTAAGTAACAACCTTACAGCAAAGACCAAGTTCTGTATAGATGGAAACGACATTGCGAACACCTTTATGACACCAGAGAGCCCATCAAAAATGCCTCGCAAAGAACAGAGGTTACACAACTGGAACCAAATATACTACTGTCAGAAGTGCAATATGCAATAAACAACTTTAAATGTGGCAAATCCTCAAGTAAAGACGGAATCCCCGCAGAATTACTCAAGAAATTGGGCATAAAGCGCACTCTTCATATATTGAATATTTGTAATTCTATCTGGAGGACTAGGAAATGGCTAAGGGGTGGACTGAGTCAACAGTTATATTATTGCATACAAAAGGGTCTACTAGGGATTGTGGCAATTAGCGATCACTCGCACTCCTACCCCATATTAGTAAAATACTGCTGCATATAATCAACCGCCGACTAAAGCATTTTCTCGACATGCAAATTCCAGAAGAAAAAACGGGATTGTGAAGGGCAAAGGCACACAGGAACAAATTTTGAATGTCCGCCAGGTTATCGAGAAAAGCCGAGAGTTCAATAGTCCCGTCATTTTATGCTTTATTGACTACGCTAAAGCATTTGATTGTGTACAATGGGAAAACCTATGGGAGGTCCGTTAGGTTTTCCCATTGTACACTATAGACCTTATCTATGACCTCTAGGTCAACAACCAATCTTATGTCAAGCTGGACACCGACTGTTCAAATGTGTTCCAAACTAAGAAGGGCGTAAGGCAGGGCTGTATTTTATCTCCCCTGCTTTTTAATAAATATGGAGAACACGTCATAAGGAAATCCCTTGAGAACTGTAATAAAGGTTTTTCAGTTGGTGGAAAACGCCTGACCAACTTACGCTACGCAGATGACACAGTTCTTCTATCTACAAACATTGAAGAAATGATCACCATATTAAACAGGTTAGAGGTGGAAAGTGGAAAAATAGGTCTATAGGAAAAAAGATAAATCTTTAGAAAACAAAACTCATGATGGTTGACCGCGCTTTTAAACTATCAAATACTCAAACTATCGAGGGCATTGAAAAGGTTGACAGTTTTGTTTATCTGGGCTCAAAAATCTGTAACGATGGCAGCTGTGTTCCAGAGATCCAACGACGCATCGGAATGGGAAAAGATTCAATGACGCGTCTCCAAAAAATCTGGAGAAACCGCGGAATAGGCTTCAATACAAAATCTCGCTTATTGAGGGCATTAGTTTTTCCCATCTATCTCTACGGGGCAGAAACGTGGACGGTACGAGCTAGGGAGAGACAGAGAATTGATGCATTTGAGATGTGGTGCTGGAGGCGTATGCTTAAAATACCATGGACCGCAAAACGCACAAACGCCTCTTTTCTCTCTCAACTCTCAATCAAAACTCGGCTATCCACTATCGGCGTTGTCAACGCGTATTGACATACTTTGGCCATGTTATGCGAAGGGGACGCGAAAAGCTGGAGAAGTTGGTCACAGTGGGTAAAAAAGCTGGAGGTCGTCCACCTACTCCATGAACTGACCAAGTTAAAGAAGCCACCTCCTCAAAAACTTTTTATCAGGCTGTAAGGGCAACAGCGGACGGGAACAAATGGCGTCAGATTGTTCGTTGCGGGGTCCCACATGACCACGATCCTCAGTAATGAGGGACCGACAAGAGAGAGAGATTATCCTTGGCAAAGGTCCACAGGTTAAAGTTCAACTTTTTTAATCCAATAATGAAAATAAAATCATAGTATGGGGTAATTTAGTTTAATAGTTTTCCCTACTGCATTTTGATGCGGGTTGAAACTTTATTATACATATATAAGACATATTTTACGTATTTTCTTGAAGTTTAAATTTGAATACAGATGGCCACTATGACGTGAAGTAGGAACTAAACGTTTATGGATACAGGCTTACATATCCGTAACTGCTATATATATATGCTCAGGGGAACATACCTCAGTAGTATCGCTGACCGGCTTCACATAGTAAATGCTGGTGAACTCCGGTGTAATGGTCCGTGGACTGAACTTGAAATCGGAGAAGTCTTCTGGTGGCAGCCTGTTTGTTGGTATCTGACCGAATGTGTTCACCACGTACTGTTCCAGTGATGCGAGGTCCATGCGAGCCTAAAGACCAGGTTTTATTTAACCGACATCGAAAAAGTAGCTCATGTTTACTTCTCTAATGTAGTGTTTTTTTTAAATAATTATAAACAAGTATCTATATATTGACTGTTTTTTATTTAGGTAAGAAATAAAATACTTTAGAATTTTTCATTTACCATATGGAATTTTATTTATGAATAATATTATTTATATGTTTGTTACGTACGCGCTACATATTATAAAATAAATGAACATCGCCGGGGCAACGTCGTTGTATGGATAAGATATCATATAATAAGTGACGCCGCTGACTCCGCGGAACGAACACCAAGCCGTGTGAACCAGAAGATTCCTGATGCCACACGAGCAATGGAATGACATTGCTATCCTAACATCGGGACAATCATGTAGTCTTAGGTATAGGTTATAAGTTTTAATATGTAATTTTTAATTATAATACACATATAAGTATGTTTCGTAGTTTTCCTGGAACCTCCGGTTGCCACCTTATATAATTGGCGCAGTCGGTAGGATTTCCGACGTTAGTTAGATTTAGGATTTTCTAAAATCGAAGACCGTCTAACTGACGAAGCTTTCAAGCCTTATCGGAAGTTCAGAACATTATGGAGTAAGGATGGCTGCTGGAGCTCGTCACACATCGACCTAGGAAGACTACGACTAAAATTAAGTAAGTACACCAGAATTGTTCTTGTGTTACTTCTTTCCTTATTAATAAGATCCTCTATTCCTTTAAAATTGCATCGAGCAAATTTAAGGTACATAATAGTTATAAGTAAATGAAAAATGCTATATTTTCAAAAATTAAAAGATAAATTTACTTTTCCTTTTGATTTTATCCTTTTTTTTTAAATAAAACTTTTTTATTCTCATAAAATGAATAGATTATTAAGCATGGTTATGTTTAATTAAAACTTTTCATTCTATATCTACTCGTGTCATATTGCCTTTTCCTCTAAATTATCCTATTAATTAATTCTCCTCAGTAACCACAATAGCATTCGGTGTAATAGCCGGCAGAAAGCCCGAAGTTTTAATAATAAAGTCTTCTATGGTCAATCTGATAAATTAAAACCTTGAAAAAAAGGAACTAAGAATCTGGATCCATGGAACACTGCGGCAACATTTTACTCTGTGGAAAATGGTTGCCGATCTGCGGGTGGAGGTGTTACGTACGCGCTACATATTATAAAATAAATGAACATCGCCGGGGTAACATCGTTGTATAAATAAAATATCATATAACAAGTGACGCCGCTGACTCCGCAGAACCAACACCAAGCCGTGTGAACCAGAAGATTCCTGATACCACACAAGCTATGGAATGGCATTGCTATCCTAACATCGGGGCAATCATGTAGTCTTAGGTATAGGTTATAAGTTTTAATATGTAATTTTTAATTATAATACACATATAAGTATGTTTCGAGGTTTTCCTGGAACCTCCGGTTGTCACCTTATATAATTTGTTGTAAAATTCAAGGTTGATAAGCAATGGTAATGTTTTATCGTCAACATATTTGTAGCATCAATTTGATATTGATTATCTTATAAGGCTGTTTTTGTTGTTTGGTCAGAAACCCATATGTTTGCAAGAATACCTCGATGAAGGCGAAAGTGATTACTTATACTTTGAGACATACACACACACACCTATGCATGCGCGTAAACATGTTCAAACACACACACACACACACAAATTCATTACGTACACACTAACACAAACACACGTACCTGAACCGCTACAGTCATCCTATGAGCGCTGTAATGCCTCTTCCTGAACTCATGAGCTGCAGTGTGAAGTCTGTTATCATCGTCTATATCCTCCTTGAGACTCTTCAGGTTTCCCCAGGTGAATGTGCGAGCTGGGTGGTTCTCCGGGAACAGACTTGACAACAACTGGTCCTTACGATTCGAGTCGGACGGAGAGGCGATCGCGAATTCTGGAACAATACATCTTGATTTGGTAACAGTAACCATAGTATTTATGGAGGAATGGTTTAGTAATAAGAAAAAGGCAATTTCTTATTACTCGTATTTAAATTAGAAGAAAACATCATTGATATTAAGCATTGTCATGTTTAGGATACAGAAAATAATTATTGATAGAAAATTGCGACATAGTGGAATATTAAAGTCCCAAAATAATATTACCCGATTCGATGGCCTCGCGTTCCCTTTGCATGGCCTCCTTCATCATGAGCGGGCTGACGAAGAACTGGCTGAACATGTCCATAGCGTGCGGAAGATGTTTCTCTTGAATCTCAAAGTAGAATGTCGTCAATTCGCAGTCCGTGGACGCGTTGTCCGAACCCCCTTTTTTCTATTAAATTTATGAGATTTTTGAAACAAAGAATTACAGGTTAATAAAAAAAAATACTCTTAGCTGGCGTTTATTACGTTGTGACAATATTATTATAGAGAAGAAAATAAGGTTATTCGGTATCATTTTAAAATTACCTTAATGAAAGCGTCAAATTCATTCTCCTTTGGATACCTCTCGCTTCCCATAAACACCATGTGCTCAACGAAGTGGGCCAACCCTTGAATGTCGTGAGGGTCACTGTAGCTTCCAACACCGACGCATAAAGCGCAAGCTGCCTGTTGGTACCATATTTAATATTATTGTATCATAGTATTATACAACTATTGCTCGTCCGAGTTCCACTGTCGTGATTAATGGATGATTTTATGAAATTTTTTATCTTTAATGGGACTATGTATTATATCTTTTCTTCGTCAACTTGAACACTATCATCTGAATATGGCTGAGATATAACAAAAAATCATTATATCCAACTAATTTTGAATAAAGATGTATTTAAGTATACGTTATTATTTTTGTTATAAATAAAAAGAAAAAATTTGGAACCATAGTCCTTGTAACTTTTTAACAAGAGTTTTTTTTAATTTATTCTCGTTACTAGCTGGAATAGAAAATGCTTAAAAATACAGTTCTGTTGAATAGAACTAGAGAGTCATCATCAAAATAGTGAATCGCATTTGAAAGCTAACATTAGTCTAATTTATTTTACATTTGTATTTCAACCACGTAATAACCCTCGTCGTACAACCCACGGAATAAACCTCGTCGCACAACCCACGTAATAAAGCTCGTAGCACAACCCACGTAATAAACCTCGAAGCACAACCCACGTAATAATCCTTTCATGCAGCTATATTCATCTAAATGTAAAACGCCTACAGAGAACGTGCTCTTTTATAAAGGTCACGAGGTTTTCCACTGTAAAATTTAATAAAACTGTTTATATAACATAACGTATTATATTTATGTATATCTCAGTATAAAATGGTGTTTCAAGTGTTAAAAATAGCACAGTATAAACGTGACGTACTATTTTAAGCGCAAATTTAAATCAATATTCTGTTGTCGTCCCACGGCTATGTAAAAGCAAAGCACTTATTTTTAGATATTTTAATCTCATATATCTATTTTTGTACAACCCATTATTAGTTTTTATTTTTAAAAATTTCTCATAATATCAATTTATTCGTAACTTTTCTCTAGATCATAAAATTTTATTCGTTGATTAATCTCACTAATACAATAATCTCACTAATACCTATAATTAGGATATTATGTTAAAATTTATGAATTGATGCGTTTGAACTACAAAACTACTTTTTTATGAACGTATATAGTGACATCAATATGAAGATTAGAAGAAATAGCGGGTACTAAAATATATAACACTTTGCAATCAGTTTCGGGCGAATGAAAAACGGATCACAAAAGTATAACGAACGGATTCTACAAATAATGCATATATATTATAATCTACATAATCTAAATGTTTAAAAAAACCGTTATATTTAAATCTATATGTGTTAAAAGTAAAAGCATGGTGTTAGCACCTCATACCGTGTCTAGAGAAAGTTGTTTTATAAATATCTTGCATCGCTTTCTAGATATCTGATCAAACTTGTTCTTCAAAAGTCTAAGTATATTGCGACTGTGCCGATAACCCTGTCGAAGGTATGACTTTTAACGAGATACGATAATTGAATGCAGCAATAGAAAATTACTTATAATAACATATGCTTTAAGGTCGACACTAGTTAAATAAAAACGAGATCTATGAGGAAATACTATTTACTGTCACTGAGAGAAAATTCAATCGATTTTTATGAAGATAAAAACTTCAATAACTTCAATAGCTACTAACTTTTGTATATTATATGTAAATAAATGAAATAAATTTTTATACATTTCTAATTACATTATTGGGTTGATTTATTAATTTCAATTCCATCTAATTGTATATTGTAAGATAATTTTCAATTATCTTTAGTAATACGTGACATTGTACGAGAGTGACCTGATATTCTGATATTTTAGTATGCCACAGATAATTTATAAAAAAAATAATATTAAAACCAACGTAAATTATTACGTATATATATCGTAAGGATTTTGAGTACATATATAATATTAGTACACTTTGTTATTTGTCGTTTCTAAAAATAAACTTTACGTTTCGCTTCATGAGACTAAATGTTAGAACTAAGTTAGTGAGATTAATGAAGTGCATTGTTTTGAAAAAGGATAAAAGGAAATTAAGTTTATGTTTTTACTACATATTTTTAAACAAAGATTTTTAATTTCAATGCATGTGACAACTTCAATTTGCAATTTTTACCCTTGATACATTGTGTAATAAAAATTAATATTAAATTAATTAAGAGAATTTTTTTTTTTTAATAAGCTAGATGTATTTACGTGATCCGTTTCAAAACAATAAATCTTTACGGAATTTGTATTAATGCACGTAATCTCTATTTCTTAGATACGTGCTTTATTTCGCAACTTTGTTATTCCATGATATTTTCAGATAGTAATCTGATTCTAAATCATTTTATACAAGGTCCGTTTTCGTCATAAATTTTTTCCCCGCTTAAATTTATTATATAAAAATGTATTTAAGATTATTTTGTAATTATTTTTTTTTTGCAACGATTTCGAAGCTAGGTTTAAAAAAAATTGGGTAATGTCACAAACCTACTGGTCAAAATTTAAACCACTATGTAAGAAATGCGTGTACAAGAAAAAATACATTTAAAAATCAAGTGGTTAAAAATTAAAGTAAAAAAAAAATTAAATGTTTATTTGTGTTTTATTATTGCCAAAATTATGATAAAAATAATATATTTTCCTTTACTAAGGTATAAAAGTTAATGTGTTACCAGAACAGATTTATCGATCGAAAGCGATGCCTTCAATAACAGACCGAGAGTTTAAACTATTAAGTAATGTACTTGAAACGTTATTTCTGGAAACCAAACTATAAAATATGAAATATAAGATTACTGAATTAACAGCGAAATAAAATCGTATTAAAACCTTTTAAATTATATTAGAGTTTGGGAACTAATCTTTCGGACATAAAAATATTATTACATAGCTATAAAACCTTATTATTGATTTATCATCCACTGTTAGGAAAACTTAAAAAAAAAAAAAATTAAAAAAGAATTCATTTCGCTGATGATATTCTTATAATGTTTTTAACTAAATTAGTATTATATAATATACGAATACTATATAAGGGGCCGTTCAAGTATTACGTAAGCAGATTTATTGAATTTTTTTACCCCCCCATCCCCCTTGTCAGCAAAAGTAAGCAAAGCTCTTACCCCCTCCCCCCATGCTTACGTAAACATTTTCAATTACTGTATTTTTTTTAAATATTATAATAATTATAATTAAGGGTGTAGATTAGATTTTATTGATACGGTATTCAATATAGAGTAAGGTCCAAAAATATTATAATCTTACAAACATAACAAACTTATTTAATTTTTGGTACACGCACGAAATTAAAATTAACAACCAGTCCATGATGCTAAGTTTTCGATGACATTGGATTGATGGATTGCTGCTCAGTATTGTGAGTCTGCTCCCTTTCATTTAATTTTGGAATGTCTACGTCGTTATCATCGAGCCATTCAACATCATGGTGCTCTAAATTTTGAATAATGCACATCAATTCATTAGCACGACGAGCAGCGACTCTTACAAGTCTTACTTTCCTATCAGTGTGCGTGTTTACTTTTTTATGGATCTCCTCGAGGTGACGATTTAGTGACTTGACGGACGCATGATATAGAACTTGAACGAAGTCAATAGTCTACTCGCTATAGTATCCAAACGAAACAATACATTGACAGAGGAAATTACGACAAGTGAATAGCTCGTGGTAATTCCCCTTCTCGGTTCTAAAGCGAGTGTCTAAACGTCTGTATTTTTTGCGGGAATCCCCGAAAATGCGTTTTGTATTCAAGCTAAGACAATGTGAGGGTTCCCATTCGGTAAAAAAGGAAAAAAATACCGATGACGTAATCATCATCTAGACTCCCCTACCCCCCATGTCATCCAAAATAAGCAAAGCAAAGAACCCCCCGCCCCCCCATAGTGCTTACGTAATACTTGAACGGCCCCTAAGACAATGAAAGTATGTATAATTATTAAAATATAAGCTACAAATACGTGACTATATTAAGCTATGAATCGACATAGTAATATATGTATATAATGATGTTTAATAAATTTCGATATTGCTACTTTTTTTTATACTAACAAAATTATATTTTGATTAAATTATACATATATATATTTCGATTACGTGTTACGACAATTTTTCAGTGTTACAAATAACTTTACGATTTAATTGTTCGCTATCTATAACAGCGTAGTCCAGTTAAATGTCATTGTTAATTTATTAATTTTTTTTCAGCTGGCCATTACGTAACGTATTTCCGACATTTTGTTCAACTACTGCGCATCACAGGAGTTACAGCTGTTTGGGAGTTATTGACGTAGAGAGCGCATCCGCGCGTTATTGATTTAAAGATGGATGCATATGTTAAAATATGACAAAGATAATATTTTATTTGGTGTTGTTAGTTAGTTGTATATGATATATTACCGGTTCGTTTTATAGCTTTTATCGTTTATTACGTATTTATTATATTTTACGTAATTAAAGCTTGAAACAGAAAATAATAGGTCACGAAAAAAAATTCTAAATTCAACTTAAAATCTGAAGATGTTGAAGATGTAGAATGATGAAATGATGAAGATGTTGAATCGAAGCTCGGTCGATTTATCCTAATTTAGTAGATAGGTTAACGAGAAAGAAACAGTAATTACATAATTGATTAGTTTTGACATAATACTCGCTGATTTCTATTTCAATAGCTATTGAAAACTCATTGATTATTGAGCAGTAATAAAAAAAGTACAAGTCCATTATGCAAGTAATGGGTGTTACATGAAAACTTATGCGTTGCCGCCACTGTCATGAACTATTTCCCTTTCAGAGTAACGGACTTGTGTAACGCTATTGTTGCATCGTTAATAAACAAAACTTCGGCGTTATGTAAATGAAATTATATTTAAAATATTTTGTCTCTATTAAAACATTCATTACCGAACTGTTAGTAAATAAGATACGCTTGAATAAATTTCGAATTTTAATTTTTTTGATTTAAAAATTATTTTTTTGATTTAAAAATTATTTTTTTTAAAAATTGTTAATATTTTTAGTTTCTACATAAGAAAGGTACTTTTAATTTTAAATGTTGTTGAATATGATTATTTGAAATGATGTTTAATGACTTAATTTTTGTATAAGACAATTTAAGAAGTTGGGAAAATATTACACGATTCCAGTGTGAATGAAGCCGTAGATAAAAACAAGACAATTCAAGGAGTTGTTAAATTTTCCATTATAAAAATTTCAATTGTATAAGAATTCAAAGCATTCCAGCATACTTATATTTGCCATGAAACGTAATAATAATGTCGGAAACTGACTTCACAGTCGGTGAACACAAAATAATGTTATAGCGTTACTAACAACAGTCAATTCAATACAATTAAAATTTTAATTCAAAGTTTTGTTTTGACAGATAATGTGTTGTATATATCATTGCATCTCTTGAGATGGATATTAATTATTATCAAGTAAATAATTAAAGATATTATGTAGACAACTTACTAGTTTCTCTTCGTCCGAGTCCCCTCTCTTCTTAGTTCCGTGTTGGTCACTGCCACCAGACTTGCCACTGTCACTTTCGAGTCCTGAGCTTTCATCAGTACCGCTGGATTCTTCTTCACTAGAACTCAGTTCCTCTGGTACAAACTGTCGGCTGGGATCTGATATGAGTAGTGCTGTCAATCCATTTTCTAGCTTTATTGTCCTAGAAAAGAAATTGAAAGTTAATACAAAAAAGATGAAGTTATCAATAAAGTGAAAAGTATATAACATGCATTGTTATATAGATTATGTTTTTAGTGACTATTAAAAACAATATAAAAAGTAAAAATTTCAAATTAATTTATTTAGAGTCAATAAGGTGAAGTTGAAAATACTTTAAAAGAAAAATATAAGGAAATAAGTAAATATTTTATTTAAAAATATTACTTACTTATATAGTTTTTTATCAGATGTAGACTTGATGGGTTCAGGAAGAACTTCAACTTTCACCTTCTTGCTATTCGTACTGGTAGATTGTTTCTGACGGGCACTAGCCATTTTCACTTCAGGTTTAAATTTAGGTGTTCTGTGGAAGATATTTCTTTTAGACATTTTGGTTATATGTTTTCCTCGTAGACGACCAGAAGTTATTTGAACCAAAATGGACAAAAATTTTGACATTTATACAGTATCAAGAAATGTTGTCACACTAAATAATTAGGCCACCAATTTATTGATTAATTGTTTAATTTTGAGACACAGACAATTTTCTTTACTCTATAACATAAATTAAAAGTATTGTATAAACTATTTTATATAATAAAAAGGAAAATTGTATCTTTAAAAATTACTGAGATTTATTGCTATTACATAAAATCTGTGTTTAGTAACAAAAAAAAAAATTGCAATGTTGTTCTACTCAATTTTCTAGTAGATAAACTTTTGACTTGTGACTATCACTTTGACAAGCGTTGGTCAGTTTTAACTTTTAAAGTTGTCAGATGTATAGATATCGTTTGAATTTGAATGTACCGTGCAAACAAAGACACTGGAGATTGTATTTGTAATTATTATAACATTTAAATAGTCTAGATATGGACCAATCTTACTCAGATAGTGATGTAACACTGTCTCCATCCCAAATACTAGAAAGATTACAAGTACTTAGACAATTACAACTATTACAACGCGGGAAACTACAGAAACAGCGGTTGGAATATCACGATTCTCCTGAAATAACGTCAAGTATAACTGAAATAGTTAGCCACTTTAGTAATAGTACGAGTTACAATACATTTCGAAGTTTACTTCAGTCTACAGAAGCCTCCAATGAAGTATATGCTGAATCCGAACTTGCTGGCGGCAACCTAAGTAATTTGTCCAAGAAAGATAATATTCACATAAATATGGACGGCGTTGCTGCGTTAAATTTATCAAATGCATCTGAACCACCTGATACTCCAATATCTGCTAGAAGTTCTGCAAGAAAACATAGTGAAAACGAAAAATCTTGCACTTCAGATATAAACACATTTAATAAAAAACAAATATCTCTGGATGAAATGCCTATACTTTCTCCTAAAAAAGATTTTGAAACATTGGTTATAGAAAAATTAAATAATGAAATTGGCGAAACAAAAGTTATTCCTAAACCAAAAACATCAGTGTTGCAAAAGAAAGCATTCCTTAAAAGAGGAGAAGGTATGGCTCGTTTTGGACTACAGAAAAAAAATCTAGTTATTCAGAATACAAAATCTTTACCGTGGAGAAAAAATACAAATCTAAGCAATAATGTTAAAAAAGGTAAACCCATAGAAAATAAGACAAAACCAGTTGTAGATAATAAAAATAATAATGTTCAAGTGGAGATCCTAGTAGATAAACCTAAGAATATCTCACCCTTAAGCAAAACTAATTTACCAACATTAAAGAAAACCAATAGTGGAAAAAGTAATGTAGAATTACAAAAATCAGATATCAAAGAAGCAAAACAGTTAGTTAGATCAGAAAATCCAGCAACATGTGTGACTAATAGTAAGTCATCACCAAAATTAAATTACAATACCTCTGATAATGGTTTTGCTAAAGGCAAACAATCTTCCGTTTATAATAAAGAAAAGACATGGGCAACTGTATTGACAAAAGAACAAGATGATTTATTGAGGCAACTTAAACAGAGTAGTTATTATAAAAATTTTGTTTCACCCGTAAAGAGCATTGCGTCGGACATAAGCCGTGATGATAATTCCAAGTTACAACAAGAAAGGGAAACTGCCGAACAAAATATGTTTGAGTTGCTGGAAAATAAAGTATCCAATGAAAGTTTTAACATAAACAATTCATTTTTAAGTAGGTTTTTGAGGCAGAACAGCTTAGAATGTTCCGGTGAGAGCACACCAATTATTATGCAGAAATGTTTGTCTAAAAATCCAAATTTAATGCATCTTTTACCAGAAATTAAGGTTGATAAAAGTGAAATGACATGTACTGATGTCGAGAGTTGTTACAGTGAATGTTCGGACTGCAATGATAATTGTTCATCTGTGTCGGAATGTTGCTCTTGTAAAACTTCCAGTAATATAAGTTATCAAACAAATAAAAACAAAGAAGGTTGTATTAGAAAAAATGAAGATTTAATTATAGATAAAGAAAAAGAAAGTCATAAAGACGTCAACAAGACAGCTGACAATGAAGTTTTAAACAATAATATGGTTGAGATGAATGCAAAGTTAGTTGCTACAAGTGAATTATTGAAAGATAGACTTCGTGAGCTGGAAGATGAAATAGAAACATTCAGGAAAGAGAATGCTAACCTTAACAAGATGAGAGAAGATATAGAACTTGAGCGTCAAAAGTTTTATGAGGAGAAAAGTCTGATTGAACAGAAGTTTAATGAGGAGAAAATTTTATCTGAATATTATTTAGCAGAAGAGAAAGAAAAATTAAGTAAACAAAAACAAATGTATGAAAGATATGTAAAAGATATGAGGGGTAGATTAAATAAAAAAGAAAAAGACGAGGTTATTAATTTGAAGAAAGAAATTGTTGACTTGAAGGAAGAAATAAGATCGAAAGACGCAAAATCAACATCTACAATTGCTAGGCTTAGAAATCAATTAAAGATTATGGAAAAAGAGAAAAAAAATTTTGAAGACGAGATTGAAAAATTAAAAAAAGAGAATCGACGAATTCAGCACAGTAATGATATTTCTAGGAGGCTAACAAATATCAAGTATTTGGAAGAAATAAATAAAAAACTAAATAACATGACCTCGAGAGATGCACATTCTGATATTGTTTATGATCCTGACATGAAATATAAAGCGTATGAAATTGAACGACAAAGCAGAACCAGAAAAAACCTTCCCGCAAATAAAGGTACCATTAGACCACGAGCAAAAAGTGTTCCGAACCTCAAAGTAACTTCAAGGTATGCTAAATATTTTAGCCAGAAAGATTCATTGAGTGAAAAAGAGAAAAATAGAACATTTCATAATGAACATGTCCAAATATATTCAAACTCTTCAAATAACGATATATCAAATAGTGACGAGGAAAACAATTACGACGATTATGAAAATAAAACTTCCGATAGTGAAATCAGTAACAATTTAGAGAAAATATACAATACAAGATTTAAATCAGTATCACCATTATCTAAAAGCCATGAAAACTTTGACCAGCCTGATAATAATGATTTTTTCCTTAGAAAAGGAACTTCAGCTCGGAGTTTATCTAAACATTCGATTTCCCCTAATCGAACGAACTATGATTCGTCAAAGTCTGCTCCAAATGTTAACCTCAGAAATACATTGAGTAGTAGAAATTCAAATAGTAGCAAATCACCAAGTAGTATTTACCAGGAAAATTACGAGCAACAAGAATGTCGAAGATCCAAGTCACCAGTGTCAATATTAAGTAATAAGTCTTCATCTAGCCAAAAATGTGGCACAGTTATAAACAAAGAAACATATCTAAATTTGAATATGATACCTAGTCCAGAACCGACAGTTAGTAAAAGCAGTTTAACGAAAACTAATTTAAATCCAACGGAAGTCAGAAAGCCAGATGGTACTAAAGAAATAAGATTCCCTAATGGAAACATTAAAATAATATCAGCAGATGGAAAATATAGTAAATTTGTGTATTACAATGGAGATGTGAAAGAAAATTTCTATAATGAGGGTAGGATAAAGTATTATTATGCTGAAACTAAGACATTCCATACTACGCATCCTGATGGTTTAGAAGTTTTAGAGTTCCCTGAGTAAGTTGGAATATTATTATATTGGCAAATATAGCACTAATAAATCTAAATTGTATAAAATTTAACATAATAAAACTTTAAAATTCCAGCGGTCAAGTTGAGAAGCGTTACAGAGACGGTTCTACAGAGATCAGACTTCCAAATGGCAGTATACGTTACTTCGATCCCAAGAACGAGCATGTGCGAGAGGAGTGGCGTTTCCCAGACGGCGCCGCTCTAACGGTCTCCGCTAATGGGGAAAAGAGAATTGTTTTTGCTAATGGACAGATAGAAGTCCATGCAAAAGAACACAAGGTATGAACAGTTAATATATTTATTAATTTATTTACATACAAAAAACTTGTATATAATCTTTATTTGTTAAATAGTATATTATTTTAAAAGAAATGTAATGCTCAAGGGATAACTTATCTCTTAATAGAGATCCCTGCCAAAGACTTTGACAAAGGAAACCAGATCAGAAAATGTGGGGTAGGTACAAATATACCAGAGATAAACAAGAGAAGGGAAGAAATTGGCATATACTGAAAAAAGCATACAAACAAATATTTAAAATAGAAAATTGACACTTCACATACATTCATATTAATTCACTGGGAAATGGTATAAATACATTACATATCAGAAGATAATGGTGAGAGAAGTTTCTTATGTCGAGATTTAAAACAAAGTGGGCTCTTTCTAAAAAGAAAAGGGACCGAGTTCCAAAGATGAGCACCTGTACTATTTTTTCAAACCAATAGTCACACCAAAAAACTAGACAGCTTTTATTAAATTTGAATTCTTACTTGGGGATTTTATTATATATTTTTAATTTATTTTATTTTATATTCATATGATAAACACGACTTCCTAACCTAATATTTTTTGACATTGTATTCTTTGTTATTAAAAATTTTAATATTTTGTTTTAGAGACGAGAATTTCCTGATGGCACAGTTAAATTGGTTTATAATGATGGTACATCTGAGACAAGATATTCTTCAGGCCGAGTCAGGATTAAAGATAAACATGGAAATCTCCTTATGGACTCTGCTACCAGACAATGAGGAATACAATTCACTTGTAAAAAACTGTGATTGCATGTGCCTTATATCATAAGACTTGTACACTTTTGATCTAATAAGTTATTGCCATGTATAGAAAATAATATTGTAATATAAATGTATTTTGTAGAATGTATGTGTTCAAAATAAAGAGCAGTTGTTAATTTATTACATATTTATTTCTTATTCTAAACTACAATTCAGACAAAAATTAACTTGCAGATAATTTACTTTGAGACCTCGATTTAGGTATGCCATTAAGCTTAAAGTTTATGGGATGCATTGTTTCTTCTGTGCCGAATATCTTTTTGAGGGCTTCTCTGGCCGCCATTTCCTTAGCAATAGCAACTGTTTCACCAAAGCCTAGAAAAAAATTTTAAAAACACATTGTTAAAATTATTTTTCATTTCAGGATTTTATTTGTGTTAAATAACATGGAGTTTTAGCTGATGTTTTTGTTCAATTTAATGCAGGTTTTTGAATTTACAGGACATTCCTTGCATTGGTTTTCAACTACTTTGGGTTAGTATTAGTTCGAAGTGTAAGACTGTCAGCTCTATTCCAAAATGATGTAAGGCTGTAGTATTCAATGAAACGATATAAAATTCGCCATGTATGTATTATGACAGACACAAATACAAATAAACTAATCTACCTACATTACACTCGACATCATATTATTATTTTAACAATACCGAGCGAGTATAACTAATGCATAACAAAGGCATTTTTGATAACTTGATTGAGTGCCTGGCAGATGGCAGTGAAATTTTAAAAATTTTAATACAATATATAATATTTTTTTATATTAACAAAATATAATGGAGAGATTGATTCCTGTTCTACACCTTATTATAAGTATATTTAAAGATAATAGATTGATTTTAGAGAACATACCAGCTGACATCATTTTCTTGTCCAAATAAAGACCCACTCTGTAGCATGCAAGTAGTGTGTTCTTAGCAACCTCTCCAATTAGTCTAGGTTCTAAAACCCCACCAGTTTTTGATATCATCTCGGTGAGCATGGACCAGGGATCTTCAATTTCCCAGAATTCATTTACATCTTGACCTAGAATAAAATAGATCATCTAATTTTTACTTCATAAAGAGCGTAATACAAATGTTCCAAAAACAACATTTTAGTTGACTGTAGAAATGAGATCCAACCTATTTACTTTGACCTTTGATTTCTATACAATTAACACATCATTATTCATATAAAAAATATTTTGATTATCTCAGAAGTCTCTGATTATCAAAAAACATTATTTCTGACCTTGGAGTTGTGTGATTACAAAATCTCTGACAAAATGTGCTGCTCTTTCCTCTCCAGACGACTGTAGCAGAGCTCCAACAATAGCCTCAAATGTTTTTGCCAATATACTATTATCAACTGGATATTCCTGAAATTACATAAAACTTCATTAATAACCAAGGAACAAAATACAAAAGGGGAATAAAAAAATTATATATTAATACAAATCTTGTACTACTTATTTAAGATTAATTTTATTATTATACTCAACTTACAGCTGCTAAGATTATATCCTTTGTTCCCAAGTGCAATGATACATTTGAAATTACTTTTTCACTAATCAGGTGATTTCTTATACACATAATTCCCTCTTCTGGTAGTTTGTGCAACACTGTCTCCAAATACAATTGAATATATTCTTGCATAAACTTCCGCCCTGAAATACAAGCATATTCAAATATATATGTCTTAAATTTTGCAAAAGATTTTAAAATATATGAGAGCCTTGAAATAATATTTGTTTATTTTTATTTATAAAACTAATATCAATGCTCTTAAAAGATGTCACCCCTATTATAAGTATATACTATATGGAAACAAGAAAATATTTTATAACAGATAAAAAAATCACCAGGGTCGACTACATAGAAAAGTTTAACGATGGAACTATACCTTCCTCAGCCAACTCCCTATTGTCTTTCATTTTGAGGTCAATTTCCAATTCCTTTTGTTTCATTTCTTCTTTAATTACATATGAACGGTCGGTAAACGCTTGAAGCAAAAGATCCGAATCGAATTCTTCGTTCAGTCGCTTACCAAACGCATACAACTCCGCTTCTAAATTCCATTCCAAAAATGTGTTTCTTGGGTTAGTTACCTTGCCACCTTGTTTGTCTTCCCGACGCTTTAACTCCATCAGTGTGGGAGCTACCCAACGTTTAATGTTTCTACCTTTAACATAATTAAATATTGAGACGAATTCATTTAATTAAAATCAATGGTGAGGAGGTTAATTTCAACATACTTTGTACAGAAATAGGAACATTTTTAGCAAATTTTGGTATCACTGTAATAAAACGTCTAACAAATGCCATTTTATATTTCCTTGTGTTTTTATTTTTTGTTTTTACAGTAAAATTTAAAAACAATACATTACTCCTTGAATAATATTCGTAATCAGCAGCAATACAAAATGTTGACAGATGTCAATGGTATAGGTTAGGTTTTTATCGTATGTCGTTAGCATTATCTGTGGTTTACACGAAAAAGTGAGGCTTACCAAATTCTGTTAAACGAAGTAAATATTATTTATATTACCAACCTTTATGACTTAGTACACTGTTTTTTATGTATTTCATTATTTAGGAGTACTTAAAAGTATGTAAAATTTTCTTTTTTTTACATTTAATCAAAACTAAGAATTTTTTATAGTTTTCATTTTAAATTAATTTGTAATATTATCACTTTCTAGGACTGTTTTGCATCTAAAGAGCAAACTCTTAATGGCATAAAAATCAATTGGTATTTGAGTCAAATAACTCAAGATGGAGTTATGAACGTCATATAAATTTTATTTTGGATATACTAAGATCATGTTGTATCGATCACAATAAATGGAAATCCAATGGAATAATATCGAGAGAGTATTTTGGATGAGGAAGTGTTTTCTATACAATGTTTGTCTGGCAATTTCAAACTTTCTTGGTCGTATAACAGAATAATAACAATTTTGTTGACAATTGCGGGATTGTTTTCAATTAAAAATTGATTCACTCCATCTCATTATTAACAAAAAAATATCTGGATAACAATTAGCAAAGTAAAAAATTCTGCATGTGTTCCATCTTGTGCATAGATCAATTTGGGATGTTAAAACGGTTTCACAGTACTTCGTATAGATGATGCTATTCTAGAGAGTCATTGTTTTATACGTTTTACATTATCATGTAGGTTTCTTCCTTCTACAGTAATGAAGAAAAGCAACTGATACATGTCATTGAAGCAATACATATTATAAAACAAAGTCCCTCGCCGCATCTGTCTGTCTGTCTGTCTGTTCGCGATTAACGGAAAAACTACTGCTCCGATTATCAAACAGTTATCACCATTCGATAGCGTAATTGTCGAAGAAGGTTTTAGTATATAATGTATTTACTTGTGTGTACATTAACGATATTTGTTGAAGATGTCGGGAAAACATGAGCCGTCTGAGAGCTTTTAACTAATACGCTGCCTAAAGCCTTTGAGATATAGCAAAATAATATATGGTGGAATTGTGTATCTTATACAGGTCTACAAAAAGTCCGGGGAGGCATATGTGATATGTCTATACCTTAAAGATAACGTACTATATCCATTTTTCTATTTATAAAAAATTGGGATTCCTAAAGCGTTTATTGAAGGCTATTTACATAAATAGGGTATTAAGTCTTAATAAATTACTAAAAAAATAACTTTCTTTTCAAGTCTACATACATACAGTATCTATAAATTACTTTTTAAATCATTTAAATCGGGAGTACCAATTGAAATTTATCATAATATAAGTTTAATAATTCTCGAAATTAAATGGGCTTTTTTATATTTTTTGTAAAAAGCCCCTGCGAAGCCGGGGCTGGTACCTTGTCTTCTCTAATTTAAACTATGACCTACAAGACAAACACGTGTTACGTACGCGCTACATATTATAAAATAAATGAACATCGCCAGGGTAACATCGTTGTATAAATAAAATATCATATAATAAGTGACGCCGCTGACTCCGCGGAACGAACACCAAGCCGTGTGAATCAGAAGATTCCTGATACCACACAAGCTATGGAATGGGATTGCTATCCTAACATCGGGACAATCATGTAGTCTTAGGTATAGGTTATAAGTTTTAATATGTAATTTTTTATTATAATATACATATAAGTAAGTTTCGTAGTTATCCTGGAACCTCCGGTTGCCACCTTATATAATTCACGAAACAATAACAATATTTACATTATGTTTATATATTATATATATTTTATTTAATTAAATAAAATATATATAAACTATAAGTAAACAAATATTTTAATGATAATTAAACGAACATAATAGTATAGTATACACTTTATAGACAAGCAAGACAAAGCTTTATTACTTTAGTAAAACTATGCAGCTAACTTAAAAACTACAATTTCCACTATAAGTCACAATCGAATATATAACTACTTAGTGTGAAATTAAATTAATCTGTTCGGTTTAAAAGGTCAATCATATTTAAACCTACATTATTCTGTGGCCTCATTTGCCTTATATTTTCAGTTTACAAGGCAATTGTTACGCACCAAAGATATTCTTTGACGGTAAAAAAACCCTTTATTGTAGATTTGGATATACTAAAATTCAGTATGACGTGTTTCTGTAATACAATAATGAGGCAAATTCACGAAACTGGGGGAGCATATTGTAATAGTATATTAGGTATTTGTCAAGATACAAAAGAAAACAGGTCCTACATTGAAACCTCATTCTGTATTTATCTGTCTTGTATCTGAAGGAACTGTTTTGCTTGACTCTTTAATTATGCAAACAGAAGCCTCCTCGTCCTATACTTCTAAATAAAAGAAATTGGTTCCGGTTGAGAATGGTAAAATAAATAACATGTCATCAATTATTAATATTGGTCAATTTCAATGGAGAGTTAAATGAGAACTAAGGCACTTTTGGTTGCATTCGGAATATATTAAAAACAAGTTTATCCTGATTATTCAGAATTTACTTCTGCACTAGGATTTTTTTTGTTGAGACGAAATAAAGCGATTCTGCTCCTGCGTGAAATTAATATAAATCCAAATGTTACTCAAGAGAATATGCATTTAATATTAATGCAAGTGGACAAGCTGTATTTGATTGTTTTAAAAGTAAGGAATAAAAACTTGTTTGTCAGAACGACCACAGCTTTTAGAGGAGGAGCACGCGGACAGTGAAGTTTAATTCAAAGAGTATTAGGCAAGTAAATTTTGAATTTCATATCGCATCAGTACCTTTTATAACGACCTGATAATTACATTAAATGTCAAACGTTAATTGTTAATTATATTTAATACATTCGTGTGGAATGGCAGTCGCGTTGAAAAAATAATTATAATGGCGACAACATTTGAATTTGAATTTTATAATTTTTAATAACTAAACATTCAGGTAAAGCCATATATACATATTTGTGTTTTGATTTTGTTTTTGTATAATATTTTGCGTGCGGATTTAAAATATTTAACTAAACTTGTAATTTTAAACTACAACCACCTTTTTTCTGGAGCCAAAATATCAACTTTTTAATTAGTGTCATATATTTTGGATTTTATTAAAATTATATACTAAGACGATATGAAAAAGATACAAATGTCACATGAAACTTTATGAGTTGAATTATTTTTGAGGACAACCTTTTCATATATTACTTACTAAGAATGATAATATTTTTTACTATAATTAAAACATGCTTAGGTATCATAAAGTTTAAAGAAAACAACACCTTTTTTACGATTATTGCAAAAACCTCTTGAATAATAAATACACTTAAGTTCAATGCACTTACATTTTATTGTCGAAAGCTTTATTAAGCAATGTTACGTTAAAACCATCAAATTTGTGATTGGGATCAATAATTTTTTTAAATTTAAGACACTGTACCTAAAGTACTTAGCTACGTTTAATTAAATTAATCATCCATGTCATATATTCCACAGAATCTGTAAAGCTCTGAGTTAATATGGACTCGTGTTCCGTTGAAAAAGACGTCACTTATATCAAGGAATGGCTTAAGAAGGAACCACATTTACCTAATGACTTTGGTAAGTGCAAATGTGTTATATATTTATGTTAAGGTATTGTTGAGTAATTAATATTTCTTTTATAGCCCCTGACATTTAAACCCAGAATATATATAAATCTCTTTAAAACCTTGTTAAATTGCTTTGTCGGTTTAGTGATCGTTTTTGTTTTAAATTGGAATGTTTGTGAAAGTATACGACTGTTTAAGAATAATTTTATTGAATTCAAGTTGAATTCTGAGAAAAGTATGTATATGAACTTACTTTCGCAAATATACTTGGTCACTTGATAAATCACTTATATTTTAACAGTCATAACAGTACCTATGTAACAGTCTAATGAGTTCGTTAGCTCATATTAAGTTATATGAGATATGTGTAAAGTCAATGCAAACAGAGCACAAACGAAGTCAGTTAAGATAACCACACGATGTAAGCTGTAATGACTATTTTAAATATTGATACGGTACGTGAATTGAGATCTGACGAGAAGACATAGAATATATGATTTAAAACGTAAAATTCTAATAAGAAATTTTAAATTGTAGAAGTAATAAATAGTACGAATACATGAATATTGTGTTAGTTATATCTTCTAGCTTCGTTTGTCTGATAGCGGGGTTTATTTTAAGGAGGTGTCACTTGTGTTTATTAGTTTGTTTGGAATATTTTCTAAATGTAGCATTTAAGAACCGTATAACAAGTACCAGTTCACTGTTCCAGACGACCATAGAATCAGGATATTCCTTCATGGCTGCAAGTTTTCATTGGAGAAATGTAAACGTAAACTGGACATGTATTTTACAATGCGGTCAGCGTTGCCCGAGTTTTTTACACACCGGGATATCTCCCGTCCCGAATTACAGGAAATAATTCGAATAATGTAACTATACCTATACGATGATAGTATATAATATTATCATATGAGCTATGTAATAATATTAATAATAAATTTTGCATTAAATGAAAGAAAAGGAAAAAAATTACGTAACCGAGAATAATAATCCACGTGGAATTATGGAGCTGTTGTGAGCATTTACTTATTTATTTATTTTTCATTACAGGCAAATTTCTCCATTACCCACCCTCACTTCTGAAAAACGTCGAGTAATTCTGATGAGAGGTAGAGTATTTTATTGTATTATAAATGTAATGAAAATATAAATCTGCTTTTGTAATACATATCTTTAGTAAATTTTGCATTCGGTTGAAATCCGTAGATAAGTTTAAAAAGAAGGAACCTTTAAAAGGTAATTCTGAGTTATTGTGGAAAAAAAAAACGTAAAGTTATTTCACTTTAACGATACTGTCTTATTTCTTTACGGTACATTTTTTTTAAATTATTAAAAAATATACACAGGCGTGGAAAGGCACGTACAACCGCCGAACGTAGCGAACGCTTTTAAAGTGGCACTTATGTTTGCTGCTCAGACTTAAAGGGGAATCAGAAGAAGTAGATGGGGATGTTTATATATTGGACGCAGATGTGGCCACTGTCAACCATTTCGCAAGATTTACACCAATGTTGATCAAGAAGTTTCTTCTATGTATACAGGCGAGTGTCATTTACAATAATACCGTATTTATTGTTAAATTTTGATCACATACCTTTTGTATTTATGAACAGATTTTTTAGGCACTAGATACATATTTTGCTTAAACTACTTGAAAACTAAAAATATTAATAATTCTGCTTTTCCCTCTTTTTTTTAATTATTTATGATAAGGGCTTATTGTTGCATAACAAAATGGCTCGCAAATAGTTGATTCAGAGAAATATGGTTTACTAATGTTAAAAATATTTCATGATTTAATTTAATGCTGTAGTTTTATTAGGTAGTAATACGACAATATAACCCAAATTCGATTCTAGAGCAATGGCCTTTTCTTTACATAAGTTTACTTTTATCAAAGAGCACCTACTTATGGAAGACACAAAAGAACTTGAATGTAGTTTTTGTTTTCAAGGGCGAATCAACGAACAAAACCTATAACTTATAATATCTGGATAAATTTAAATTCATTACAATATAAATTAAACTAATATTTTTCGGATTACTACGCGTACTTTATTACTTTAAAAAACTACATACTCCCGACCCGACGTTTCGGTTACTTTGCAGCAACCGTGATCACAGAATATTAGTTTAAACGAATACTCGCGAAAGTCTTAAATCTCAATCTTACAATATAGACTGTATATATTAATTAAAAAACATTAACTGATTCATTTCAAATACGGAAACTGTATAGAACTGATATCTCTACAACCTACTAAAAGACTTGGGCCTGACCAGAACTAACATCAGTTCATTCTTTGAACGTGTGTCGAAGGCAGCCTTACTAGGTTCGTTTCAAAGGTTAGGTCGAGAGAGGAGCTTGGACGGTGGAGGTGAGCGTTTAACGCACGTTAGATAGGGGCCCCTTAAACCTTCACCTGGGTCGCAGGTCCCAGGCACTGTCGAAGCTTCTCTCCCTACAACGCGATGGACCCAGCACCCGCACGGTGAATCCATGCAAAGCTGAGAGGTTTCATAATAAAAAAAATGTCGACTATATATAACTCGAGACTTATCAAGAAAATATACTAATATTTTTATTTTTCATGTTGACAGGAAGCGTACCCAATAAAATTAAAGCAAGTTCACGTAATAAACATTTCGCCGATAGTTGAAAAAATTATAAATTTCGTGATGCCGTTTCTAAAAGAAAAAATCAGACAAAGGGTAAGAAATTGAATTAAAAATAGGAACGTAAAAAGAGATGTTTATAAAAAAATATATTTCCGGTCCTTGACCAGCATAGACAACGTATATTAAAATAGGGTATTATAAATGTATTGTTTACACCTATATAATCAGCAATGACGTTGATATAAAGTATTACGAGCAATTATTGATAATTTAATCATTATTGTACATAGTTCATAATGTGAATATTTTTTTAGGTATTTGTTCATACTGATGTTAATGACCTCTACAAGCATGTACCACAGGAGATAATGCCAACCGATTATGGAGGGAAAGTTGGATCAATGAATGATATTTACCGTAAGCCAATTAAATGTTTTTTTTTTTATGAGCAGTATTTGTTTATAAAAAAGAAGTGAAAGGTCCTTTACATTAAGACTTAAGGAGAGGAGAGATTTTGAAACCGTGTTGACTGGGAATATACTTATAATATTTTCAAATAAAAAGTTTATAGTCTGTTATTTGGGGTTAATTATTTTAAGAGCATTTCGCTCATATTTGTTTAGATTTTTGGAAGTCAAGTTAATATTATATTTTCGTCTTTTAATTCGTCATAGTACATACATAGTCAATTTGATTTTTGGTGGTTCCTATTTAATTTAAAATTTATTGAAGCTTTTAACATGGTAGTTTATCTGACAAAGCATAATTCATCCACATACAAAAATTTTGTGTTCTAAAAATTTAATAATAAAAAAACATTTTATTTCAGATGCTTGGATAAAGAAAACTGAAGAAAGTAAAGGCTGGTTTTCGGAACAAGACAAATACAGAAGTGACGAAAGTCGTAGACCTGGAAGACCTAAAAATCATGATGAACTCTTCGGCTTAACGGGTTCTTTCCGTCAATTAGACATAGACTAAGAGATAATATAAAAAAATATTACGTGGGTAATATATTTATAACTTAGATGAACGCCATTTATTAATAAAAAAATCAATAAAATTAAAAAGACATGATAAACATTTCAATATAGGTACAGTTTATTTTTGTATAATTGCTAATATCTAAATCCAATGTTCTAAGCATTATTAAATTTATTTATAAAAATATAACGTTATCTGTGTAATTTTTTATACTGTCCTTAGTACTCCAGGAGGCTTGCGACATCAGTCGAGAGAAGCGTCTATATCGCTGGAATAGAGTAACCATTTTATAAATGGAACTAACAAATTGCAATTTTTGGGGCAATCTTACCGAAATTATTTTTATTGAATGGTGAGACCTTATTCTCTTCTTACAGAGATTTAAAGCGAAGAATGTTGATAATGAGTAAATATTGTTATATCTTAGTGAAAAGTAATAGTAAGGGAATAAATGAATATTACTTTTTACGTAGTCCATATAACATTTGGGTTTAATCAAACATTAATTAACGTTATTGTTAACTTCTCCAATAACTAATCATTTAAGAAAGTGTTAATGTTTACTAGTGTTTATGAAAATCTTAGCTTAGCGTCTTGTTTCCATAAATTAAGCTCTTAATTATTATCTTAATTCCTCATTCTTATTCCTAATCATACGGCTTCTTCCAGAATGAATGAACGAATGACTGAATTCTATTTGGAATACTTACATCCGTTCGAATATCAACTAATACTGAAATCCCGAAAATGATTGAATTTCTTATAAATTGTGTACAATACATACAATGATACTGTAAAACAATAATCTTTTTATCACTGTCTGCAAAGTTCTTCATAATCATGTCACTTGTTGGTATATGGAAATATAGACGGTAAATGTGTTAGCCTATCAACAAATGCTTTGAACATGTGTAAATTTCAAGGGGCAAGTAACAGACGCAGGCAATTGTCCCTATCTTTTTTTTGATCATCAGGAACGCGAGTAAGATTCAGAACAAAAGACTAGATAGTGGCCTTTTATCGGGTTGTTATGAAGTTAACAATGAAAATATTAAATGCAATTATTACACAATCCTGAAAATATGCTTTATAAAATACTGAGGGGCTGACTATTTTAGCCCTTTTGGTCAAGTTTGACTAGATGTATTTTAAGCAAATAGTGTTCATTAATAATCGCTTTTGCACGCCTCTCTGTGGAGTCCAAACAGTGCGATGACATTCGTAAACATATACCTCCCTAAACATGTTAGCGATTTTTAACACACGATCGGACCTGTGCTTTGTAAATATAAAGAAACTGTCCTGCCGTAAACTGCTAATCTTTTTTTGCATGGACACCCAGTTTCGTTTAGCTGCCTAAGCCTTGAACTTAACGAACCCCCCAAAGTTAATAATTCGGGACACCCTAATACTACGGACTACGCGTTCCAAGGATAATAACTAAAAAGTTAAATTTAATGTTTAAATGACTTTGGTGGTGTTAATTTTGTCGTGATTCTTATCGCCTCTTTGGGAACTGCCCAAAGTGTAAATTTATCACACTGTACAATGGTCTTTCTAACTCAATAGGATTACGGCTAGCCCAGGGACTGGACTGTTACCACTCAATAACTGTGATGTCACATTTGTGAAATAAAATTAGACCAGAGAATATTCCATAGTAAGTAAGCAGGAATCGGTTAAAAGTTTTCGAGATGTGAACTTACACTGTAAGTTTTAACGTTCTTTTTTAGAGCTTTCCTACATTTATATGAAGAACCAAAGCGACTGATTAGGGCGAACCCCATTACAATGATTATATAACAAGTTCATATAACCTGTGATTTCATAGTTATTTTATTTGTAACCATAATTACCATGGAAACAATGTATCTGAAATTAAACACTTCGGCGAACCCCAAACTTTGGTTAAAATGGACTACACCAAGATGTTTTTAACTTCCCTTTATATTATTATTTGTAAGTCTCATGTTTTATTTACAGATCATCAAAAGGTTATTGACCGATAGATACAGCTGTTGTAGTTACCAATCGTCTATTTAGTAGTAAAATGTAATCGGTTGATCGGAGTTTGACTAGTTTAATGTAGCCAAACTCATTATCTGACTCGTACCTACACAGTACCTTTTTTTTCTGATGTATATCCTGGTCGATGTATGTCGTCAGATATCTTAAAGGTCTAAGAGGATACATCCATCCAATCCAGGTTTCTATTATACGACTAAACTCATGTGTAAAATTACATTGTTATAAATGTACTCTTATATATTTAATGCTGATAATTAATATTATATATTTATTGCTGATGAACCATATATAAATAGGGTTTATTGACAGGTAAAAAAGCTTTTCCAGTTTATTTAATATTTATTACGGACTCAATTATCCCTGAGAAAATTTTTTCTAATTTCGGTGAGATATAAGATTTTTAAATAGTGTCTAACATTATAACAGCCATTGGCAATGCTAAGGTTGTTTTTAGTACAAATTTAGGGTACTTACCTTTCGAAACCGATTTAATAATAATCCTATATTATCTGCAGCCATTTTCTGTTCTAGTTTTATATCTATGAATCCATGTCTGAAAGTAATTTTGCAGTGGCAACACCGCTCTGTTAAGCATATAAGTCTATGGTTGGTGGCGGCAATTTTGAAAAGATACGTTTTTTAATTTTTCACCCAACCCGTTTCTATTTATGTTATCATAAATAAAAAAAACTGTTTAAAAGATATTCATATCTTTATGTATAAGTTGTTACTTAGTTAAAGTAATAAATTGGTAATTATTTTTGTTAACGTAGTTTCAGTTATATGATAGTTCTTGTTTTATGTTTCAGCATACTTACTATGTGAAGTCCTCCTCCAGGCGATCATTTAAATCTATTTTAAAGAAAGTTAGACTCTTATTCAACACATTATGTTATTAAATATGTATAAAATTTTTGGGATAAATTTTAAAAATGTCTAATTATGATTAGGATAAAGACTTGTAATTCTAAGAGTCCTTCTATAAATGGACAAAATAAACATTTTTTATTTCATTGCTGTTAATAATTTTGTATGCTTTAAAGATTAATTAATTATTATTGTTCTTACATTTTGACTTACGGAATTGTTCCACCTACAGGCAGTCTTTGACCACTAATCTGCGCTGGTGCAAAATCGCACTCTCGGGCAGAAGCGTATAAGTGATCATCATGTACTATATCGTGAACCATCACCAAAAAAGGAAAGTAATAGACTGACACCACCCGCCCCAAGAAGATTTTCGTCTCGTTCTACATCCCTTTGTAGTAGAATGTGACTGTCGTGCATCAGTAGCAAGATATACTCTATATTATTTTAAATAATATTGGACACGTTTGATAAGGTTGTGGGGAGAAAAGAAATGCTCGCTTTATTTATAACCGTACAAACCAGAAATTATACACCTTGTATCCGACGACAATCCATTTGCAATGCTCATCAGAGGTCCATGAGCTTTCCAATTTGGAGGAGAAGTAAATTTTTTTCCAAACATAAAATATGTAAGCAGAACAGCTACGTTTTTTGTTTGAAGATTTGTCACTACCCTAACCCACCCCAAGGAAAATACGTCTATATCTTCCTGAAAGAGGTAGGCTTTTAACCGCATTTCAAAATCCTCAGAAATCTGAAAGAGGCATGCTTTGACCCGGTTTTATGATGCCCACCACTCAGCCAGATAAGTATTCATAATGCTTCTTTATTTGTATAGAAATGATTAAGAATAAATAAATATTATAAGGATTAGGTTTTTTACAACAATGTCAGTAATATAATGTGCGAGTTTACATGTATATAATTTATATAAATTAGGAATATTAATGTTTAAGCAATTAGTCTAGTACTTTTACCTTTTATCTTTTGCAGGCCCGTCGTCGTGTAGGGAACACAGCAGCATTCGTCTCTCCCTTCCTTTGTAATTTTGTTTAATAGTATTTAAATAAACAATGCATAAAATTTTATTTGTTTGTTATAATATAAATGACTCCATTATATATGATATAATAAAAACGATAAATATAATAAGTTTTATGTAACGACCATTAGGTTGTATATTAATATACTCTGATTTTTCTTGATATAGATGTAAATTTGTATAACGTTACCTCAATACACAATTTTATCTCCAAACTTCATGATATATAATTATGAACCCAGGCTTTATTTACTAAAACTTGGTAAAACCAGAGAATTGGAAAAATACACCCCTAATTTGTAGTGGTCCTACCTATTTACCAACATTAGGTTTGTCAGAATAACAAATACATTTATACAATCCAGGATTAGAGAAGACAATTTACTAACATTGTTTATTTTCTCATAGAAGCTCAAGGCTTGAAGTGACAGTACATTATCAACCTGACCTTACCAGATGAGTTGTTCCTTTTATGTCAATGCCAAATGCCAGATTTTAGCATTGTAAGTTAAGGAGCACAGAGCTATAAGATTCAAGTGACTAAAGCAAACCAGCGCTTCGCTTTTATTGAATTTAGATATTTTGTTATCTAAGATAAAAGATTCGATTCGTTGTTTTGTCGTCCTCGAAATCAACGTGAGTGATATTTCAAACTAATATTGACGTATTGGGACTCACGCCATCCACCTACTGAAAATCTGTAACGTGATATCTTTTGCTGTGACATGCCAATGGTAAATATGGTTCATTACAAACGTAAAAAATAACACATGTTACAAAATCGCTTACTACAAATTTATATTAACATCACAGTTTTTATACTTTTCAGTTACGCTATTTTTTGTGCATCACACAGTACACAAGTGCTGACAAAAGGAAACCTTTAAAAACAATTTTAAAATATTACGATTTTTTTTTTGCATATTCTGGTGAGAAGACATTTATATACAAAGACGACAAATAAAAGAGTCGGCATAGAAATTCGCACCTACAAAATATTGTTCAAAAAAAAAATAACAAAATCTTACTCGCTGAAGAAAGATTGCAGAATTTTTTTTATTGATTGTTTCGCCGGCATAGACATCCTCGACAAGAAGGTCGAACAATTTTTTTTTCACAAATTGAATCTGTGACAAATGAATTCTACCTTTGTCGTCTGTGTGATTACAAGAAAATCTAGTAAAATAGCTATGCATCCATAAAATCGCCATCAAGATTTTTGTACACAAAATTTTTAGAAATAGACGTTTAGGTAGTATGGAAATTTTGCATCTGTATGATGTAAAAAGAAAGTGCCTTTTTGCAAAAAAAAGCATGTCTTTAAAGATTGAAATAAACGGATGTTTATATTTTGTTAAATTAAAATCGGTAACGAGAGCTTCTGTTTAAATCTACTTCAAAAGCTTGGCACACAAAACTATTACAATACAAAATACTTACTATTATTTTTTTCGCAAAGGGCAATTTGAACAAATATATAAATTTCATGAAATAATTGTAGTACAAGACAAATAATCTCTACAGGAGGCTTTTTAAAACGTAAAAAAATATTAATTTAACTACAAAAGCTTTGCACGAATAGAATAGTGTACACAATTTAAAAAATATTTTCAAAAAATATTCAACAACCTCTTATATATATTTTTTTTAAATAATCGTAGCAATTACAAAATTAACTCTGCAGTAAAAGTTGTGCAAAACAAAAAATATTTTTTTCAGTAATCGCAGTTAGCTTTTGCATTGCAAGCTTTGGACACAGATTAAGATGTGAAATATAATTTAGCCTATGTTAAAATATGTAGTTAGATTTTCTAATATTTTTTTTAATAATAGCGTTGCATAAAATGTCTTTCTATTTACTTAATATGTAAGACTTAAAATAAATAACGAAAGCATAGCAATCAAGAAAAAAAGTACAACGATTGCTTTGCAAAAAAAAAAAAAGGAATTGCAACGGGAACTTAGAACTAACAACAAATTTTTTAACTAATTATAATCCATCTCGAGAACTGAGCACGAAAAAATACTTTTATACTTTTTTTAATAGTCAAATAGAAAATTAAGATGTTTTGGAAATATAAAAAAATGATAAATTTTTCGCAGAATTAAAAAAAATCGAGAAAGCTATTCAGCAACAAAATATTTTTTGAAATCATGGCAGCAAGAAAAAAACGCAAAGCCTTATAAAATTAAAAAAAAACAAGAATTAAATATTGCTGCTAGAGCATTAACTATTGTTAAAATGAGAAAACAGCTTTTCATTTTTATAAATTAGTGACAACAGCATTAAACAAAATAAAAAAAACTCAAGGGTCGTAGTAACAAAATGAGTTCCTCACATATGACAATTCTTAATAGATTTTCGCACAAGGTATTTTAATGGGTTTTCACGCAAAACAATATTCTGATTTAAAATCTTTGAAATAATAAATATTCGCAGTGTTTGTTTACTGTTTAAGCAGTGCGATCTTTTTAAAAGAAATTAAATTTAATAAAATTCGAGGAGAGCTTTGCACAAATTACAAAATATTGCTATAATTTTGATGACATGTGATATGCAAAATATGTAATAAGCAAACGAAATAATATTAACATGAATAGAAAATAGAGAAATGGGTTAAAAGAACAAAAATTAAAATCAATTAGAGCAGCTTTAGCTAAATTGCATATCTTTAAATAAATAAGATATTTTCGTACGAATGTTTAGTATGAGAGCTTCATTCAAATGAAATATTTTAATGGGAACACAAATGTAAAATCTCTAAGAAATTAAAAATGAGACCAAAATATTTTGCGCGAATAAAAAAAAATGAGTCTTTGCAGAATAAAAAATCAGTCTCGAGATTTTCGCCCATGCAAAATTCTATTACGAAAGCTAAGTCAACTCTCTGTTTGAACTAATGTTTCCATTAAATTATTTTGAATGTTTTTACACTGGGCTAAAATATATATTTTTTTGACAGCTGTTAAAGTATAAAATAAAATAGGCTTGGCACTCATAACATTATTTAAACATAAAAATCATCATTATCTCACTCCAAAGCTTTGCACAGATAAAATAATCTACATTTGCAAATTAATTTTGTAAAACCAAAACAACATTACAATCATTACAACTGCTTTGCATAAATAAAAAAAATTAAATTGAGATTTTAAAACAGTTACTAAATAAATAATTAAGTTATTCAAAATTAAAAGAGGTATTGCACAAATAAAAATCGCTAAGAACTTTTGCACAAACACACATCGCAAAGAACTTTTGCGCAAATAAAAATCACTAATGCCTTGCAAAATACTGGTGACATCTTTGCACAAAAAACAATAAATTTTAATTATTAATACCAAAATATTCAAGACTTAATAGGATATCAATGAATTAAAACAGTGCGGTTTATAAAACGAGATTACGTACATTTTAAAATAAACATCCTTGTAACTAAGTCGCTATAACTAGTTTTTAAAATTTGTTGATCTATAAAAATTAATTACCAACATTTTCATTGTTTATTTTGTTAAACATTGATGACATGTCTTATACCACACAAACAGGGACAATTTCTGTAGTTCTTGTTATGTATGGGTAAATATTTAAGTATTAACAATATACAAAAATGTATAATGTTATATTTAATTATTATATGTTTTTGGATGTCATCCTCAAACTTATTAATAATGGTTTGGTCATTGGAGATGAAACAGCTGAAGCAGCTCAAAATATACTAGGTTACTGTAATTTTTCTTCAAATCATATCCAAGCAAGGAAGTGGGTAATAAGCATGAATATATTAATTTTTTACCAGTGCTATATTTCTAAGTTAGACTATTAATCAAAAGACCATTAATCAATTCAATCTATAATATGTATTTAAAGTTACAATTAAACTTCAAGGACCTCCACTCTAACCATTGACGGGCAACGAATCACTTAACAATAGATTTATCTCATTCTTCAAATAGAAAGATTAGCTGTCAATTTACTACTAATATATGTGACATCATTAAAATGTTTGAGTCTCAAATAGGCCATTTCAAAACACTGCCACAATTTATTGTGAGCTTAAAAAAACACATCTGATTAATTTTACCCAAAACTCACACATAGAGTATTTAACACACATGAAGTTCTATGAGTTCTTCAGTTTTTAAAACGCTCACACTGTTTAGAGGGTTAAAGTTATTGCATAAAATGGCGGATTTCCTTATAAACTTACAAATTTACCAAAACGGAATTCAACCAGATTTCAATGTGTTTTCCAGTCATCTTTATTTAAAATATTTTGTCACTTAAATAAAAATTATATGATCTTACTGCTTTGTTCCATTTGTTATTTTTGTTGTAAATTTCAATGGTCTTATGTTACATAATTGTTATTTTAAGATTTCCCTTTAGAATATTAAGGACAATGCTGTCAATTTGACAATAATTAATGTCAAATAATGTGAACGTCAAAACCGTTTTGAAATCGATCTATAAATTTTAAGTCATATTAAAGTTATTTTATTTTAAACGCATTCTTTAACTTTATTTTAATCAACATCTTCTTATCACCAAAATGTTAAGTTAAATAGAGTCAAGTTATAATTTGTTCTCTTTAATTTAGCTAACCAATTAGTCAAGCAATTTGATAAAATATATTTTTTAGCATTATTTTATAATTATAATAGGATATTACATTATATATAATAAGATATTATAATATTTATAATAGGATAATTACTATACATTTAAAGTTTTGAATTTTTTTAGGGGCTCCCATTTAATAATAACGATGGTAGCGTGTAAACTTCCTAACAATATATAAGTTTAACTAGTCAACATAAAAACAAAGCCATCTCATAGTTTCTCATCAAGCCATCTCATAGAATTATGGTTTTTACCACACTATTGACACTTAGCCATGGCAAAAAAATAAAAAATGAAATAAATAAATGAATCACTATAAAAAATCAAATCCATTTTCTTCCATTGAAATCAATTACCTCAATAGCATTATTACATTGGACCTCTGGTAGGGTGGACAATTTGTAATACAATTATATAATTTGAAAAATTCTATAAACAAATTCCGCATAACGTTCATATAAATAGAGTTTGCTATATTGCTTTCCTGCTAATATATTTATTTTATGTCCCTTTCTTTTAAAGGTTTCTAGTCAAGATTAATCATCAATCACTCCACCACAAGTTTTATTATTCTCCAATATTCGTAGCATCATATTCCCTTTTCACTAAAGTCATAAAGAATTCTATGAATAATATGCAGTATTTATTATATTGAGCTCAAAAGACAATGACATGTTCAGTACAAAAAATATATTACCATATCTGTATTGATAACTTACCGGTTTCTTCATTTGTCAGTTTATAACAGAACTACAGTCTATATCTTTTTTAAATATATTAGAAGATACGCTAGGAATATTACCATTGCCTTGCTTTATATAACTTCGTCTCCAACCAAATTTTATTAACGAACTTGCTGTAACATACTTACTCTCTCTATATTCTACTTACAATTGACTGTCAACTTTACAGCCTGGCATTAATAAATTTTTTGATACAAAAGTTTAGAAAACATCAGCGATTGTTTTTAACTCCGTGATGACGTTGGAGTTTGGCTGGCAATAGTCAGTTCGAATCTAAAAAAATAAAAAATAATCTGTACCAACCAAGAAAAGACTTTCTCTAATAGACCTTGTATTGTTGTTTTATTTACCTCCGTAAAAAATTTTTTGATGATACATATAAAAAATCAGGTCACGTTCACAAATGTGCTTACAAAATGATTTAAAATAAAACAAAAGTTGCACTGGAAAAAAAGAAGTATAGTGATTGTAACGATACTATCGCAATATGAACTGACAAAGAAATAGAGCGAACGATGTTATTGCGTATCGAATCGATTTCCTAATTGTATGCTGTTTGAAAAATAATTAAATCTGAGTTCATTTATATTTTGAACTGATGTTTCGATATAGGCCAAGAAAATTATTTTAATTTAGTCTTAATTTTTTGTATACTTGATTTTTGACAATATGGCTGCTTTTCGTCTACGCATAAAAAGTAATTATATTTATTTGGTTTTGTTTGATTTTAACATAAAAATCTCTTTAGTGCCGAAATAATATGGTTTTTGTGAATAACATCAGGTCCATTATAATGCAATTTTCATACTAATGGGGAGACGAAGTATAATACACTGAAAACAAAAACATTATTTATTAAGTAACATTTCAATGCTGAACATAGGACAATCATTTCCTCATTGCATTTTTTCCTATTGTTACTTACCGCCTCAAAAGGAAGGATATTCAAAATTTTTCGTTTAAGTATATATTTTTACTTAAGTTAAAATAGACAACAATATTTTTAACCTGTTTGTTTGTATGTACATAAATACATATACATCATCTATATAAACTATTAAAAGATTTCCCCAAATTATGCATAACAGAATCCTAAGTACTCAAAAAGAACAAGCAAAACATCATTGCTTTAAATTCAGAAATACAATGTCTATACCTTTTTAGTAACCAAGTGGAATTAGTGGAATTAATTGCTACTAGGTACATCCTTACAATCAGGAAATATCAAATATTGGAAGTTGAACAAGCAAGTCGGAAATAATATATTCAATGAAATAATGTTTAAATGTTAATGTTCTACCATTATATTTCTATGTACTGTATTTAATTGTACACAATTGCACGTAATGTGTTTGGATACCAATATATCTTCTTGTATATAATTAAACTATTTCTGCGTGGTATATAAACGAGGACATAATTTTATTATGTCAGTTAAATATATAAATTATTTTATACAATTAACTAGTTTTTGAACATTTTGTCAGTTTCAGAACAAGAAATGTATAACTGAACGAGCTAACTCTGTTTCGCCTTAGAGGCAGTAAATTAGCAGATTTTGTAATTTATTAAGTTTTTTTCTTTGTTTGTCAAATATGAAGAAAACTATCATTTTTCCATCTCCTGTTTCTAAGCTAATTCTACTACGGACTACAGAAATTTTCAACCAAATCAGTACAGCCGTTTTTAAATTATAACTATTGTTACTAATAAGTCTTACTTTCATATATACACATAAGTACTATTATATATCAACGGTTAATAAAATGCTTTTAAGTTTTAAATTAAATTTAATTCGATTATTACACAAACACAAGAGAATAAAGCAAATGAGTCATTTTTTTTATAACAATAAAAAATATGAAACAATGGTCATTTAAAATTGATTATATGGCTTCCTCCCTTGAAGCCTAAAGTGTTGAAGACCTATGACGTCAGTGATTGAAAAAGAAAAACAAAAATCTTTTGCCTTGAAGAAACAATGAATGTCGTAACCTAAGCAAGGTTCAAAGAGTTAGGCATCAACTTGCACGTCAATTTCGTAGTTGGATTCGAAGGCTTCTGACGTGCGCCGGCGCGGTACTGAAGGGTAATTACGATTTAATTGGATTCTAAGGTATGTACACATCAAATTGTAATTTTTAAAAAATATATAGTGCAGTTATTCCCAAATTAAAGTACAGATATTTTCAATATATACGCCCTTATTTTAAAATAGGGCCGTTATTGCACAAATATTTTTGAAACAAAGGAATTCTGATTTTTTTTTTTAAATATGTTTGTTGACCAGGATATATTATATGATGATAAAATTGTAAATTTCTAAAATTTTTTTTAAACTTTAACTAACATTTATATTATTTTGTTTTACTTATACTAATGTTATAATTTCCATCACGTACTGCCCGTCAGCTTAAAACCTTATTACAATGCCGATCGTGTCTGGTTTTTTATATTAACACATCGATTTGGTTGCCCAGCGACACTATTGTAAAATGGAGTTTACATATCATAATTATTTGAATTATAAACCTTGAGTATATATATATATATATATATATATATATATATATATATATACATATATATTATTTCACTATTTAGCTACAAATTAATTCGGCACTAATGTTTGTGACTTTTTTATTCATTTCGACCTAAAATAATGATTTTATGAATTATTTTCATTTACTTAACAACACTTGTATTTAGTAACATACTCTGAAAAAGATATTTTGTTATCATTTCTAGAGCTGAGATAGACATTTTTTTTGAGTATTTGCTCTAATTTGCGGAATATTCCGCGGAAGTTGAATAATTGCTACTGTGAGACATTTAAACTTAGAATTGGAATTACCCAAGTAACTAAAACATAATAGATGCAATTGTTCCGTTACGTAGAAAATTTGATCCCGTCTATAATTACGTAAAAAAATTCAACCACTGTTAATATGCAGATAAAAATATGTAATTTTTTTTTTAATCTCTCTTACAATTCGTAAACTAAAGCTGTGATTGGAATTTTAAAGACATTAATTATATCAATTTTATTTTTATGTCTTCAATAATCTTTAGAGCAAAAATTATTTTTTCGACATGTGCTCCTTATGCAAAAGAGAAAATAAAAAATATACATCTAATTCCGAATCCTGAAAAATCAAGATTATTTTAAAAAAATAGTGATGTTGACATTTTTTAACAGGTTGTTATATCTATTTAGACTTCCGTTGATGAAATAGTTATTACACTTTTTTATTTTTAATAAAAATTTTTTTTTGGTAATTTTATTATAATGTCATCATGCTTAAGTCTGCATATTTGTTTGAAAAATAAGCTATTATTTAAATACTTATCGGGAATACGCGTTTGTATGGATAATATTATTCTTGTCTTTATAGTTCGATATTATTTTTCTATTATACTGCATTCTTGTATTGTACTTATGTAAGTAAGTAAGTTACCTATTGCAGTAGGTTCGGTTAGGAAACTAGTTAATTATAAAACACCTTTCTAGTTCCTTACTAGTTTAAACTCTCAATACAAAAATGTACTTACAATTAGTTAACATTTATTGAAAACTTAAAACCTACGTAAATTATATTATGTATATTAATTGATAAATTTAATTGATTAAGATTTTTAATATTATAAATGAATTATATTCTTAATATTAATAAATTATTAACTTAACAATATATTTTTTTTAATTTTTGGCTTTGGCTTCTAACAATGCGCACATATCAAAATATTTAAAAAAAATTAACTTGATACGATTTAAAATTAAAATAAGTGTTGTTTATTTATAAGTAATAAGATTTTTAATAAAAAATAATCAATATATAAAATGTGAACATATTACTAAACATATAAAAATACTAAATGAAGCGTGAATTAAGTAAAAGAACCGCACCAAATAGAGGAATGTCGACCGATGATTGCGCAAGCGTTGCGCTAGAATCTATTGCAAATATTACCTTCCTGATTAAGAAATGACTACCAATATGCTCTTTTTTACTGCAAACAATTCTAAGGATACAAGTATTGAGTAATATCTGTACCATGTTTGACCAGATAAATTTTTAAACGCTGTTCGTTAGTAACTGACGTGTTATTTACATATTAGAAAACTATGTAAAATTAGGAACTAATAATATTGGTGTTTCGTATGGAGGAAGTCACTCAGTAATACAGAAAACCTATATTTACAACTACTTATTAAATTTGATAGGATCTTAGGATAATATATATAGGTTGATACAGTTTATATACGTGTAATATAATTTTATATTTTTTTCCTTACAAAACAGGATCAAAATATTAGCAAAATAAAAAAAATTACTCTTCTTTGTGACAGATCATCAAAATGGCGTCAGCTGCCACTCTAGTCCAGCCCACGGGTGAGATGTGGAAGAAGATTCGGGTGGAACTTAACGAGGATGTTAACACCCGGGATAACGACTTGGCAGCAATCAAAGAATGGCTGCGAAAGCAACCGCACCTTCCCGACTCCTGGGGTAGGAATATCCATAACATTTAATTGATATCTTCAATATTAATTTTAAAAAAACCGTCATATATCAGATACATTTGATAATGTTTTTGCAATTAAATAAATACGCTTAATCTAAATATAAAATACCTAACTACACATGAGATTTATAATTAATCTTAATAATATAATAGAATATTGTTCTTAATTATGATATATTACTTTACTTAGTGAGATTGTGAGTTTGGAATGTGATTATAGATATTTTATTATATAACACAAGTGACAAGACCTAGCTCAGACACAACGCTCATTAAGTATATAGTATGATGTAATATATCAATGTTCATCGTTTTATTGGACAAAGTAGCGAATATGAAAATATAGATGTACCTATGTATTTTGCTTAAATTTAAAAATATGTTTTGTATTATTTATTATTATGTTAGCCAATACATAGAACGCCAAATAACACATTTTTTTTAACTCAATTTTTTTATTAAACTTTACATATGAATACATTTTTTGTAAGCAGTTTTTAACTGATATTATTTTTCCTACAAGCTTCGTTTTCCAAGGTATGTTCATTATATACAACCATAAATTCTATTTGATTAATAAACACTCACGCTATTTAATGTGCTAGATAAACACCCCAAGTCTTTGGTAGCCTACTCAAGTTAACGCCAATAACCTAACGCCAGCAATCCTCTCTTAATTACAGATGATGGCCGCACAATGACATTTCTTAGAGGCTGCAGCTTCTCTTTGGAAAAATGCAAAAGAAAATTAGACATGTACTTTACAATGAGAGCAGCTTGTCCAGAATTTTTCCAGGATAGAGATGTTAGTAGGCCGGAGCTAGCAAATTTGGTTACTAAAGTGTAAGTTATACACTATTACGACTTTCATCTAAAAAACGTTTATTTATTTTATAAATAAAACATTTACTATATAATGATTTTTTTTAGGCAAGGAGCTCCGTTACCAGGTTTAACTCCAAACGGAAGACGAGTAACAGTATGCCGTGGTAAGTAAATTTTTTTTGTTGGTAATTATATACGCAATAAATTTACAAGTAACTTCATTCCATACAATGAGCTGTAAATACGTCTTTTGAGACTAAATAGAGACTGGTTTTTTTTGGTTTTTGTAATAATATGAATTGCGAACTTAATTTTTTTTCATGCACATAACAAATGCAAAATTTACAATTAAACATTAATTATGACGGAATTACTTAAATTTTATAAAGCCGCAGCATCAAGTTTGTCTGAATCGATAGTTAAAAAATAATTGCTGAATTTTAATGAATACCTCACAGTTTTTTTTTTTTTTTATAAATATGCTTTTGGTTAATTTATTTTAGTTTTATGCTATAAATAACTTTATGTTGAGTTTTTTTCATTGTAACTCCTTACTAACCAGCATTAGAATGTGTGTATATTTTGCAGAAAGTTACATGCGTGAAATAATTTTATAAAAAAATATATTTTGTATAGTACTTTATAATAACGACGAAACAATTGATTCAAAAAATTTTTTGTCCTTTTTTGCAAATATCTTCTTTAACACATTATTTGTGATTTCTTCATAAACATCTTTCAATCCGAAAAAATATTTATCCTAACGCCCATCGAGATCGACAAAACCCTGGCAACCTAGAAGTAGAACTTAAATTATGAAGGCAAATTATGGCAGAGACTGTTTCATCTCAGACGTTACCAGCTAGTATAAGGAGCAAAGCAAAACTTTGGAATCGGGAGTTAAAGATGTCATGGCTTCTCATTTGTAAATTGTACTACACATGTCCAGGATATGATGATAAGATATGCTCTTTAATAGGAATATATCATTGGTGCCTCCATAATGCCCTATTATGATGTCACGGTACTGAAATGAGAATATAAATTTTATTGATACATAATACAATTATTACTTTACCCTTACAGGTCTTGATAAGAATATAGACGCGGATGAGTTGAACAACGTTTTCAAAGTCGCGCTTATGATAGGAGATGTTCGTCTAAAAGAGGAGTTAGAGGGAGTTGGTGGCGACATATACATCCTAGACGCATCAGTTGTGTCTCCAAGCCATTTAGCAAAGTTGTCTCCGTCGGCGATAAAGAAGTTTTTAATATGTGTTCAGGTTAGGATTCATATTCTTACATCTCTTATGATTATATAAACGTAAACAATTGAGTACGTTATTAATAAGATCTTTTTGTAACCATCATTATGAGTTATTATTTCACTTCACAGGAGGCGTATCCAGTCAAGTTAAAAGAAGTACATGTCGTGAATACGTCACCCATAATCGAAACCTTAATAAACTTTATTAAGCCATTCCTTAAGGATAAAATTAAAAACAGGGTGAGTTATAGTTCGTTAAGTCAAGCCTTTTATTAGATATTATTAAAGTAAAGGGTCATTAAGTACCAGGACATCGTGACGGACTTAGACATTTTTTACTAACAAATGTCCTTACATGACTGAAGGAACATGAACCATATTATTTTTTAATACTAACATAATATAAACTGATAGGAATAATCAATAAATCAATAATAGAAGCGACTTTGGTTAATAATATTTTTTTTATGATATAAAATATGTAGATTTAAAATAAGTATTGTTTGTTTAAGATATTTATTCACTCTGACATAAACACAATATACGATCACGTGCCAAGGGATATGCTTCCAGAAGAATATGGCGGCAATGGTGGTTCATTAGACGAAGTAAATAGTAAGTTAAATAATTAAAATTAGTTTAATAAGTAATCGAAAGACCTGAGAAAGTTTTAATTTTGGACATCTGCGTAGGGGAATGGATGAAAAAGTTAGCTGATTACACCCAGTGGTTCAAAGAACAGGAATCCGTGAAAGCCAACGAAGCGCTAAGACTGGGGAAACCCACCAATTACGATGAGCTCTTCGGTATTGACGGATCATTTAGACAATTGTCTATCGATTAATTTATAACATGCATAATAATGTATCTCACTATTCACATTGTGCTTACATTCATGATTGATATTAAAGTATGGGTCAATACGCAATTCACGTTAGTATTGGATTTTATCCATGAAGATATATCTTCTGATAATGTCGTTACTGGATATAAATGGTATGAGCTGTAAAAGAATCACGTGCTATAAATAAAGAGCTTCTAACGAGTTTCTATAAGGGTAAATAATTTTGTATTTTATCATCCCAAAGGTATTATATTGGTTCATGGAAATAAAAAATTAAAAATATAATAAAATAATATATTTAACATTGTGTTTTATATTTTTTTAGTCCGAGTATTTGACATTCATATAAAAAAAATATGTTAAAAAAAAAATTGTTAACAAAAACGAATAAAAATGTTTTACATTCTGAGAAACTTTTTATATAACAAGTCAATCATTAATTGGATCTTATATGAAAACAATTGAAATATTTTCGGAGAAGTTGAATTGTGAATAAAAAACTATCGCTGATATGGCTTATGGGATAGATAGATAGACTATAAAGAATTAAAAAAAAAAATTGTTTTATACGATTCTCTATACCATAGACAAGAAAGCTATATACCGAATCACTACAAAACTATTTAGTTTTATTGATAACATTTTTTTTAACGGTAGAATATAAGAAAAGGAAGAATATTTTGTGATAAGAAAATATTTGAATATGTTACTGTATCTGCAAATTAATACATACGATCACTATTATGAATTGAACTTTATATAGTATAGTATAGTATAGTAATTCAACCCACAGAATAAAAATTTACGCCTTAAAGAATATTTTAGCCATATTTTACTGATGCTTAATATACGATATATTAACTTTATCAATGTTTCATTTAAATATAATAATTAAAATCTTTCTTTCTTCGATATTATTATACTCGTTTGTACATATTTTTATAAATATTACAGATCCATTCAAAAGGTGTCGGAAATGATTAACACAATTGAATGGCTTAAATGGCTTCCTATAAAAGGAAATTCCAAAAAATATATATTTTACGTTTCTTAATCTCTATGGCCTAGTTAAATTCATCTTTAAGTTCCTTTTTATCGACATTCTAAGCAACGCAACACTCTGTTCCGTATATAGCCTCTTTAACTAAACACGTAAATATTATTTATAGTTATGAATAATAAATCAATAGCATTTTTAGTACTCAGAACTTATCAGTGGATATCACTACTTTCATCATTTCTCCCGTGATCACATTTATAAGTATATAAAATTTTTATTCTCTGCTAAAGTATATTAATGTGTGAAGATAGTATTGGAATTACGCAGTGTCTTAATACGTACTTGAACAGAAGTACGGAACTACGTTGTATTGAAGATTAATTGACTTTAAGATTAAATGTCGTCGGGATCAATACATCATCGTCACAAATACATATAATAAAACGAAGGCCCCTATCACGTCTGTTTGTTTGTTCGCGATAAACTCAAAAACGATTTTCAGCGGTTGTCACCATGCCATATCGTGATTCCCGAGGAAGATTCAGTATATAATCTGTTAAGTTATTGTACTTATTTGCGTATACATTAACGATATTTGTTGAAGATGGAAAAATGAGCCCACTGGAAGCTTTTAAAGAAAACGCTGTCTAAAGCTTTCGAGATATAACAAAGTATATGTAAGAATTGTATATCTGATATAGGTCTACAGAAAAGTCCTCGGTGGCATATGTCTATCACTTAAGGATAACTTACTATATCATTTTACTATTGTTAACAATTGGCATTTCGAAGGGTTTATTGGAAAGTTATTTACATAATTACGGTATTAAGTCTTATCAAAATAAATCAAGCCTGCATCATTATCTGTAAATTAATTTTTGAATCATTTAAATCGGACGTACCATTTGAAAGTTATCATAATATAAGTTTGACAGTTTGACAGCTCGCTCGACGGCGTCTCTCCTACTGTTTCTTTACCTCATAAGCTGAACGACAATGAGCATGTTTTCCTACGTTTTCTCAAGTTATTTAATTAGATATATAACTACTAATTTTCTTAATCATTATTTGTATATCTTATTTTTTCTTTTTAATTAACTGCAAGGTCGGACATTAAAAGTTGCGGGACTTAAAGCATAGAGTGCTTTTCGCACGGTCAATTATATTTTGCTATATCCCGTGTTACTTCTAAAGAAAATTTGTTCGTGTTACACATGATCACGTCATAAGTGTTGTATACAAAGAAATATTGTATTTTTTATGTTAACAAACTATTATTAACATAGAAAATATTACCATATTAAATAGACCATAGATAAGATAGAAACGAAGAGAAGTATACGATCGTTTAACTAAAAATATGTTTAACGAAGAAACATAATGATTTTTTTTTTAATTTACTTCAAGAAGTATGAATTCAACCAATTTTACGTAACACAGGCAATTTTTTTTTTTTGTAAAGAAACTTTGCGAAGCATTGTAGCTAGTATTTTTATAATAAAACGATGTCAGGCGACATGAAAGTAACTTAGCGTTAAATCCGAACGTTATACGTTACACATGCATTTTAATTTAATAAAACTAGTAATGAAAAATAATGTAAATAAACGCTATTTTCCTTCTACATAATTAATGTACGTTAATCTCATTTTATATTTCAAATTTTAAGATTGCTAGAGAATTGAAACCTCAAGTGAAAAGTTCGTGAACATAGAAATTTGGGAATTATCTATGTTCTGTAATATAAGAAAATCGGACAACCATACATTTGTCGTAACATAACAAAATAATTAGTTATTGATGACTAATCTCTACCTTTGCCTATGTTTAATTTATTGCCTAAGTTTCACTGATTTTGTCCATAACAAAATTTAAGGCTTTAAAAAAAATTGTCTAATTTTTTGTTGCAAACTTTTCAGTACGGAGTCCACGGAATACAATTTAATCCTATTTCGACTTATTTATGCGATAAGTATTTTCTTGGAATGGCTTATGTTATTGGCCCATAGACAATTCATAAATACGAAACAAAAGTGAGTAGAAGATATACAACAAAAATTGATTCATTCAATTTACGTTTTTTTTTTTAAATTTCAACAAAATTCGAACACAATTTTTGTATAACGCATTGTTACTGAGGTCAGTTGTACACTTTGTTTGATACTCCTCTTCCGATCAGTGCTAACCCTTAAGACAAGTTTATATCGTCACACTAATACATAGCGTTTTAATTTTTGCATTCAAAAACTTACGTTTATACATCATGTGAATAGACTTTATAATGAAAAACTGAAAAAAAACCTTGTTTTAAGGGTACAGAATTTCGGGCATAGTGTTTCTGACGGCATACTTTGAATCTTAAAACTCCCGAGTGACTAGTGACACTAGAAGACAGAATACAGACAGACAGACAGAGACATAATATTCTGAAACAAATTCTAAGACGTATACCAAGTTTGCTTCTTATTAAGACCATAGATTATTTTTAAAACTTATAGATTATAAGTAAAAAAAAAGAATGCAAAGATTAACAAATAAATTAAAAAAGCCTTTTTTAATTTATTTTTAAAAGCATACATAATAATAAAATCAATACAAATCACTATATATTTTTAAGTTACAATGAATTGCTGATTCTTCTGTATTAGGAAATCATTGGTAAAGGTCTGTTAAATCATTGTGTTGTCTGTTAAATCATCATGCTTTGTTTAGATTACTTGCAAATTGGCGCGCAAGTTCTTTTAAACTTAACTATCTGTGTATATTGAATTTTTCTCTTAAAACTAAAAAAAAGATGAAAACTGTACATTTATATTAGTACAAATATATCAAAGTGGTCATAAATTAAGGTGTAACATATTTCGATCTTGGAAACATAAGTATATATGTATAAATTTTTATGTATAGGTATTAGGTACATATAGATTTTCAACACAAGAAATTTAAATAAATAAATATAAGCTTCCAAATAATTATTAACTAAATTGTCTAACAACGTTTTTAAAATTATAAAAGATTTCGCATACATTTTTATACATGTCATGTTGGTTTTAAGGTAACTATTATATACATACATACATAGAATTATTTATGACTATGATAAATAGTTGATTCATTATAACAACTTCAGAGGTAATGGTTGTTGACATTAAAATTGATAGTTAAAAGCCATTAGAATTAGATTAGACTACGTATCATTTCTTGAACATCAGAGAAACTTGTAAAAACTAGTAACATAGAAAGATGTACACATAATGATGAATTAATATTGAACTGATATTATTTCATATGAAAATAAATATTAATGCGTTTTATTATGACGTTGGAATAGATATTCATTGAGTAAGATACTGAACACTAGAAAGCTACAAGACAGTAACCGAGTAGTGTGAACGAGGCAGCAGGTCAAGTCGAGCATTTCCCAAGCAGAGAGAGGCGAACCGAGGTCAGTAATAGCTGGGTTTCACAGCTGAGTGCACGCACATGTGAGTAGCTAAGATCATATTAAATATCGAAAATTATTAGTTTTTTAAGTAAAGATAATATTTTATAATACGCTCGTACAATCATTTCGACACGTACTCAAAGGTTTGCTTGTAAACGGAAATGTTAATAATTTGTTACATTCAATTAAATAAATTCATCAATACCACAATTTTTGTACATATATTTCATAATTTAGAGGACTTTTTTATTTTTATTTTTATTCTGAACGTATAAATATAAATACTACCCTCATTTTGTTAACTCTTTGGAAATTATTTAGTATACATAGTAACCAATACAGTCACCAATTGTCCCCCCCTGCTGAAGATATCTTAAGTATATGATATTTAATAGATTTATTTAGAAGGTAAATGTTATTTTTCTTTTAAATAATTCTCTTATTAAAATATTTGTGTAATGTTATGTTCTACACAATTTGTATATTTCTTATAATAAGTTCATTTAATTGGAAGTCTTCCTACACGTTATATCAGATTATAGTTCCACAATTTTATTAAGGGAATCAAAAATTTAATTTAAACCATCCCATGCACTATTAAAAATATTCATTGTTTCTAAATTATTAAGATTTAAATCTGTATATTGTATCTCCGTACATTGAAATGCTATTTTATTGTCTAGCCGAACTAGTTGAGTTATAAATATGACTTTTCAAACAAAGCACAAGTGACGGCGATCAAAATATTCTTAAAAGTTGTTGTTAATAGTAAAGAAAGAAAAATCTCAAGACGACTCAGTTTTATTTTGTGATTGTGGATATATTTTTTAATAAATTTCATATCAAAGCGTGTGATTGGTTTAGGGAATTGGGGTAAATTGGGGTATTGTAAACGCGGAAAAAAAACGTTACTTATAATTTTATACACTTTTAAAGTTATTTGAAATTGAACACGTTAAAAATGCCGTACTGATATAAAAAGATTTAAGAGAATTGTTATGTTTTAGATTAAAAGTTGATGTTTTATTTGAACAAGTTGTTAATAGTAGCGATTGTTTTATAAAAGAATATTTTTCAATAATCATATTGATTGCAAGTGTAATAATATCTATAGAATAACAAATTTAACACTCGAGTTGCTTACAAAATTGTGGCAAATGTATGACAGTTAGATTTATTTACATTCATATACGCGTCGCTGACTACAACGTACACGTTGGTAAGATTGCATACATCAATGCTAATTATAATCTGTTGATTCAAATCGAAGGTGAGTCCCCGTGATATGTTAATTTATATATAAACAAGGAACTTATTAAAAGGTTTATATATCATGTTATTTGCGAATGTTTCCTTTGTACACGAGGTTGTTTTTTGTACACTTTTGTCTACAACTTGTATTATTCTTGGACAGACCGGTGTATAAACGAAGTAATAGTCGCGTTCCCGAATAAGAGCTCGTTTTAATGTTAGAATTTCTCAGCCAGGTGGAGGTTTACAGTTACGTGCATTCACCCTAGACAGTAAGCGGTAGGATACTGCATTAAATTCTTACTCGAATATAATTGCATTAACTAATACAGTCTTATACAGTTTTTTAAATATATCGTTAGTCATAACTACACCATTAATAATTTCAACTTAAAATATTTTTTAAATTAGTTTTATAATTTATTAAACGATTATTCATTTGAAACGAACCGCATTTATCAAAAACTTACTATTAGTTTAATTGTTTGGTTTTAATTAAAAAATGCTCTAATTTTAACATTGCTTAAGAATGTAAATTAAATTAATTTAATTCTATTTATTATTGTAATTCGGATCATTACAATTTTAAAATTTTCTTTGATTTTCCGCGTCATTAAAATACAATTAATTTGATTTGAAGATTGATGTGGTATAATTTATTTAGAAAAAAAATATTACCACTTACTGTTTCGAAGACATTTACCGCGACATTAAGACGTTCTAAGTTTAAGTGGAAGGCCAGTATGTACCCTTAAGCCATGTCTGCATCGTCACCCTACTTACGGACCGTTTACAGTTTTTCATTCATAAATCTTAGCAAATTACATCACTGACGGACGTGATGGCATGAGAAACATGAACTACTTCGTATGTAGGGTGGCGGAGCGAACTTGTACTAAGGATGCAGATATCTTATTTATTGCAACTTGGGAAACCATTTTCGCGATTTGTAATTTCTGTAAGTGATGCGATCTTCATTTATCTTAGAACTTAGATCACTTCAGTCTTTAAATTACTTATAATACTTAAAAAAAAAATAAACATAATTCGCCAAAAAAACAGAAATTTTTCGTTACATCATATCTTCTTTGTTTCTCTCTATGAATCTAAAAATGATATATTCAGTAAAAATATCACAAATATGACGATTTAAAAGTCTTTCGTAAAAAACTGCGTAAGTTATTAATTGGTCGAGAACACATTATACAAACGTATATGATGTCAAGGCTTAAAACTGATGCAATGAGTTTCTCTGTCACAGTTGATAAGTTTTGCAACATCAGAATTATATATACCATTGTCGACGGAACTCCATTCTTATGGGGATATTATATTTTATAATGTAAAATAAATTTTAATCATTAACTGCGACGCTTAAAACCGATCATCCAAGTCTTCCTCGTTACTTATAACTATATATGTTTGTTTTAATATTTTCAACTGTGGTCGCCGTAATTGTCTAACTACAGTCTTATTGCATGTCGTTTATCAATTAAATAATAAAATAAAAACATTTTCATTATAATAATTAGAAACGGTCATTTCGAACAAAATGAAGTTGAAGTCAGAGTTACTGGTGCAACCTTCGGGGGAGTTGTCCAAGAAGATTAGGGAAGAACTAAAAGAAGATCCTAAAACAAGAGATCGCGACCTCGCCGCTATCAAGGACTGGCTCCGGAAACAACCTCATCTTCCTGATGAATGGGGTATGTTATTCCATTATTACTAGGAAGTGTTACAAATCGTTATAATATTATTCTTCTTCTCTCATCTTTCTTTTTAATGTTCAATAAAAATAATACCTCTTTTATTATGAACTTTTTACTTAGTACTATTATTATTCGTTTAATACGCTTTAGATAACTAATGTGGATGATATATTATTTCAATTTGTTTTTACATTTTTATAAGTATATTTTGATTGAATATCGGAGTCGAAATCTATCAAATTGTCAATATAATAATATTATATTTAAGATTATGTGTTTATTCACTTATTTTAAATGATTATTTTTTATAAAACCGAATAAAGTTAAATAAACTATAAAAATAGTCTATAGTCTATGAACTAGGTATATAGATTATTGGTCTATGGTATTTAGAAAATGTAGTTGATTAAACATAGAGTTATAACTTTATGACGCCAGCAGAATCAAACTTGCAACCTCTGGAATATGGGTCCTGACTGTTTCAGTCCGTGGCGTGTAGATAACGATGTTTCTCTACGTTCAGATTTTAAGGTTACAAAACACCAGTCGGCAGTCACTAGTAACATGGTCCTGCAATATTATAAATATAACGGCTGGATTAATGTATGCATTACATTACATTGTCATGATAAAGTAGAAGTATTTTTTGTCATATAACATTAGTAAGGCTAGAATATAGAGATTCGACGAAATCTGGAAAAAAGCACGAAAGTTTTATCTGGTATTATAATGATCTAAATGCCATAATCTGTTAAGCTAATGATGTGAAATTAAAAATTTATTATAAAATCTATTGCTATTCCATTGTTTCAGAGGACATGCCGCTCCTCACATTCCTCAGGGGAAGTAGTTTCTCATTGGAGAAATGCAAACGTAAATTGGACATGTACTTCACTATGAGAGCCGCTTGCCCAGAGTTCTTCACCAACCGCGATGCCACAAGCCCGGCCTTGAGGGAAGTCCTGAAAACTAAGCTGTGAGTCATCCTAAATATTGTGTTATGATCAACAGATTGTATATTTACGTGCATACGCAATTTGCATCGCGATTTTCTATATACATAAAGCATTAACCGTTTAGTTTAATGTGCAGCGCAACTAGGATACCTTAATTATTTTAATAATTTTTATTCTTTATTAAAAATCAACGTTAAGACACATGAAATTATTGACAAATTTCTCATAAGTGCTCCACGCGGGTCAGCTATTGGCCTAGATTTTGCACACCTTCACTTATTGCAAAATGATGCTAACTCCGTTCCACTTAATTTCATATTCCAATGTCATTAAAGATCATATAATAATGGCGGAAGCTAAATCGTGATTTAAGATGTGCTCATCTGAGTTTAAATTTCAATGACAATGCTTTAATCCACTCAAGGGCGGACACGCTCACGGACTGCGTAATCTTGCAAAGCAAATGTGTATTACGTAAGTTTTAAGCGTACTTTGCAATATTGAAATCTCTGTTTGATCTACGTGTTAATTGTTGAATGTAGACACACAACAAACCTCATCATTTATCACGTACATAACTATAAAATAATCGTCTTAACAATAAAATTATAATTTATTATAAATAAAATTCACATTATATTACGTATACCTACTGTTATTTTATAAACTCGTTACAACTTAAACGTACATTAAAAACTAATAATTACTTGTCTTTTTCTTTACTTTATATAAAACGTCTAATCTATAAACACATCATGACACGTGTTACATCATAAGAGCACTTTATTTTATTGAAGTCAATGCAATAATATAAATTGCAGATATTGATATAATTAAGGAAAATAGAATGATAACGGTAGGTATAAAAATTGTTATATCCGTGATATATTTTTAAGACCTTTAACTTTACAAATAAAAAAATAATATGATAAGTTATATGATTATATAAGTACTGTTATAGATAAAACCCTAACGCTTTATAGATTCGTAAAAAATTATAAATAAATTGTTCGCTTTGAGCTCTAACAGGACTCGACTGTTAAGTGTTTTTTAGACGTAGGTACTACTAATATTTGGCTTTGAGTGAGGTGGCTCAAAATGTCGCGCTGTAAACGCTGAGAGACCATTCAACTGTTAAAATTTCTTCATCATTTTTACAACATATAAATCTAAATTTTCAACTACTTACCATCGTTTTATTAATTAGAATGAATAGTGCTTGGCTATCATGTTAAGGGCAATATCTTAATAAAAGCCTATTTGCTCTTTTCTTGAAGACCTACAAACTATAATTCTGAGGAAACCCAGTCCCAACTCCCACATAAACTGTTCCAACATTTGCTGTGCTTATGCGGTATGAGAAGCGTAATGCTTGGTCCTTAGGCAGGGACGATTTACAAAGCGAGGATCCTGCTTACACTCGACAAAGTGTATCCTACAAAATGACGATTTAAATCCTGGCTATTTTACGTTTGTGCTTCAGGCTGACTGGTTTTGTTTTAAAAAATCGTGGTCACCAATAAGACTTCTTGCACGTACCTCCACGGAGTCCACCTCTATAACGTGAATTTTTTTTTCTACCTGCCCAAACGAGACAGTAATACACACAAAAGCACCTTTGCTTCGTAGTGGTAAAGTATCAGTTCCGGAAGTTTCTTTGCTGCGTTAATCTTTGAATCAATGAACCAACTAAATGGAAGGTTTGAATCCACCTCAATACACAAGAACTGAATGCAGTCTATAAATTCCACGGATACATTTTATTTAGTTGGAGTGGAGGTGAATGTTTTTGTTTTAGGGAATTAAATACATGCTTTTATCTTGGCATTTTATTCATATTGTGGTTCGCCATCATCCAAAGCGTAGACAATTCAGGGTCTTCGTGTTGACCGACACTCTGAAAGAATATGTCAATACGAATGTACATACATTCCCCTGCGCGCTGAATGTTATACTCAAGAGAATGTAAGATATTGAATCTGCGTCCCCTTCAAAAAGAAATAATAGTACAGACCTCTGTGATAGTGAGTTGGCCTTTGAATAAGAGAACAAATCACCACTACTTTAAGACGAATTATAAATTGTGACTTAAATACTGACAGTATCATTGTTTTTCCTTTATAAATCTTGAGCCATACACATTTTCTTAAGACACAAGTTCATAAGACAACAAAATACTGCTTGCGTATTCCTCCGATGCTAACCAACAGCACTGACGTTGAGTCTCGTGAATAGTCATGGTTTATGCTTGATAAAAGTAAATGCATATATTATATACCCCTCTAAACAATCCCTTCAACTACATGTTACTTTATGAAAATTACTTTTTCTGTTAGTATATTATAAAATATATTAAATAAAAAAAAAAAACATAAAATCAAGAGCCATTTAGAGATTCAAATATACATTATTTTTATTCGATTGTTTGTAAGTGAATTTATTATTTTTATTTCAGACAAGGACCAGCACTGCCTGGCGTAACGCCGAATGGCAGAAGAGTGACAATTTGCAGAGGTGAGATTTACGTACATATCAACAAATAGACTAAACAAACTCAATATCATCTTTACGATTGAATGTCAATATATAATTGATAGTGTAAACAAAACCTTGAGATGATTTGCATGTTCTTCATAAAAAAAAATCAAACGCACACCAACACTAGAAATGATTCTAAAATAAAGATACATAATTATTAAAATAATGGCAACATTATTGCTTTAGTTATCCATAGCTTGTTTAAAATAGCTAACAATTACACATACGTATACATAAACATATTAAAATGTGTTTAAGTAACTGGCATAAAATGCGTTTCAGTTTATTTTATTTCTTCTCAATCCATCAAGGCTATAAGGATGTTTGTTCTCAACTCACGTAAAGTTTACCAAGTACCAAACGCTAACAACGTTCAACATGATTGTTATAATAAATGATATTATTATGTTTAAAGAATAGGAAATAAACAAAACAAACCACGTGTCACGTATTATTTTATATTAAGACTTCATTTCCTTAACAATTTTTAACGTAGAAAACTGTCAAGTCAAAGTCAAATCATACTGCAGCAATTGAAATAGAAGGAATATTTTATAAAACTAATATTAATTGTGAATCAAAAAGTATGGGTTTGTGTGACGATTTAATGTTAACAAATTTGAGCCAAATTCACCACATGTCTGTGATAATGTCAGGGTTTATATAATGGTAGACCCATTTAGGACTCAATAAAAAATGGTTCATATGCACTTTTTGAATCAGCAAAAAAGAAGAGAAAAGACAGTTTAGAAGTTTTTTTTTTATTCTACACACCTTTAATCAGAAACTAATCACAAGAATAGTTTGTTATTGCAAAATGAAATGACAAGCAGCTGATAGGTATAGACCAAAATTTTGTTTACAAAATTATTTTTTTACTTCTAGGTCTTTATCCCAGTTTAGATTCACAGCAAATAACGGACACTCTGAAGCTAGCTCTCATGATCGGAGACATCAGACTAATTGAAGAAGTGGAAGGCGTCGCTGGCGACATTTATATTTTAGATGGAGCTGTTCTTGGTGCAAGTCTGCTAGGAAGATTATCTCCGTCAGTAATCAAGAAGTTCATGATTTGTGTTCAAGTAAGTGTAACTTCAATTATAATTTTTTATAACTATATAGCCTATGGTTTATAACGTCCGTATATCATTACTTATTCAAAGTTATTTCCCCTACGAAATTTTAAGATAATTCGGAGGATAAGTTCTTGAGAATCTATGTACATACGTCATAAAACATTGATTGTGATCAAAGCTTGGTGGTGTTCACTGTTCAGTAGGATTACCGCAAGTATGAAGTAATCCTGATCACACTACATACGGAGCGGTAACAGTTTCCAATCATAAGTTGTATACATAAATATATATGCCATTCTATTATATTTGATTAAATCTTTGCTTTAGTAAAGATATAAATTGTTTGTTTCAATGTACGTTATACAAATAAAATGTAAAAAATTATATCGCATCGGTTAAAAATTGTTTATCTGTGAAGTTTAATGACACAATGTGTTTGTTTGGACTGTAGAGGAATATTTAAAAAAAAAAATTATTTGCAGTAAACAGGATTTAGAATGAACTTAACACTTACATACGTAATACATATTTATTAGTTATTACAATAGCAAACAAAAGATTCGTTGTTTATATTCCATTGTTTACTTATCATGTGCCAATAGTCTAAGCGAGGTAAATCAATATTTTATTTCGTTTCTATTTAAATAGCAATATTTTAATAATAGGGTATAGATACCTATATTATTATATTGACGTTATTAAAGTGTATGATTTTCATATTATGCAATAGGTTATCCATTATTTTATAAATAATTCCTTAAGTGTTTAACGTGATAAATAAAAATTAATACAGCCTTTTTTTAAGATACAAAAAAACTTTTAATAACGAAATAAAATGTAGTATATGAAAAAGTTATAAGACTATTAATATCGCTTCGTGTCTGTGATTCTAGTGACCTTATAAAACTCTATTAAATAACAAAAAAAATAATAGTTATCTGTTAGTATTATTCTACAGACATTTATAACAAGAAAATATCATAATATATCTACCAAGATTTATCCGCACATTATCTAGTAATGTTTTGTCGAAACATTGATTATTTTTTAAGTCTGATCATAAATCAGAGTCAATATACAACAATTTAGATTTAAAAGTCTTATATATATAAATCTGCCTTCATGACTAAAATTACTAGAACTTTTTTATCGTTTTAAATTTATGTTAGGTTAAAGATAAATTTGTTTCTAAACGTTTCAGGAAGCATATCCAGTGAAACTAAAGGAAGTGCATATAATCAACACTTCTCCTACCGTAGAGAGATTTGTGACGTTCGTGAAGCCGTTCCTTAAGGAGAAGATACGGAAGAGAGTTAGTAAACTTTGTTTTCCCATATCTTATATATATCAGGAAACCTTTATTTTCTCGCAAAGCTGTATATTACTTAAATGTTTTTTTTTTTTTGCAATTACCAAATATCATAAACTCTTACAAAGGAGACGACGCTATTTGAAAAAGCAAGGCAAAACATGATTAGTTACGCAAACTGTACTGATGCAGTTGGCTGCTTCCTATTTTAAGAGTCCACAAGTAAATTTTATAAAATGGTTTCAGATCTTCATTCATAAAGATATCAAGGACTTATACAAGTACGTCCCACAAGAAATGTTACCGAAAGAGTACGGCGGTCAGTGTGGTACCATGGACGAGTTACAGCGTAAGTTATTAACAACAAAAACCTCCTCAGACTTTGGCTCCATCGTATCTCTCATACTTCTGAATATGCAACAAGACTCGTTGGTCAATTTGAAAAAACTAACAATTATTAATTATGTTCGAGTTTAAGGTAACCTTTATTAAACGTAGCTCTTTAAAAAAAATATCATAGCATGTTTCAATAAATATTGTGGTATTAATTTGCTAAGATTAGATAGTTAATTATAAAATATTTTCAGAAAACTGGACGGACAAGCTGATAGAGTACCGTGACTGGTTTAAAGCTCAAGACGCTCTGGTCGCCAACGAGAGCTTGAGACCAGGGCGCCCTACTAACTACGATGAATTATTCGGTATCGACGGCTCGTTTAGACAACTGGCCATTGATTAATGATACCTAGCCTCATGTTTAATATAGGCATAAATAATTTTAATTGCAAAATTTTAATATTTCTTTGTTGGATAATTAGTTGTCATTTTATTGATGGTAATAATACTTTTTTTGTTACAGCTTTCAGTTTAAAAATTTTATAAACTAAATTAGAAATAATATTCAGGTGAGGTTTTGCTCTTTGCTATATTTAAATTGGGAACCAAATAGGTATTAAGAATATTTGTTGCCTGCTCAATAGTTTTAACAATAGTGATGTTTATATATTCAATGATTTCCGTCCTAATTATTCGCCAATTTACATAATAGTGTTGTTCCGTTTTATTTTCGTTTATTTTTAATGAATTTATATATTTCGGGAGCAAATTTTATTTAACGTAAGGCATCTAAATAAGATTAATTATTATTTACATTAAGGTATCCATTTCTGTGATGTACTGAATAAAAATGTGCTTAATCCATTATATTGCAAACTTATTTATTTTATATTCCTTTTCAATAAACAAACAAAAAATAGTGCTTTCTCTACAATTAACAATAACTGTCAAAAGTTAATTGATTTAATTCAATAAAATTAATAAAGTATGTATTTCAATAAGTAAATTAACTTTTCTAGATTATACAAAAAAAAAAAAAGTGTAAATATTCGGCCAAAAAATTTTTTGTTGAAAATTTTTATAATCTGTATACATACGAATATTAAAGACAGAGCTTAAGTTAAAGATTAAAAATAACAAATCGAAAACTATACGCATTAAAACCAAGGTCAATTAAAAATTTATTTACTCGCTATATAATAAAAAAATTACATATCATTCACGATTTTGAAAACTTCTTCCATATTAGTATCAAAAAAGTATTGGTACAAGTTATCCAAGTTATCAAAATCGTAAACTGCCTCGCTTACGTTTAAATTATTAATACTGACTACTTCACTTTGTGTGAGACTAAAGTCGAATACATTAAAATTTAATTGCATGTAATCTTTGTTAGAAGACGCCGGTATCGGTGTGATTCCACGATCTATCTGTAATATAATATATCATCATAAAGAATAATATGAAATAAATAAAAAAAATATTGTCAATAGTTGCAAGAAATTACGTTCTGCTTATGTGGTCTTTGCAGAAGAGTTAAGTTATATTTTTTGGAACTGATGACAAAAATATACAGTTTTTGTTCTTATAAGAGTCTTAATATTTACCAGATAACGTAGCACAATTTGACTGGGGGTTTTGTTGTGCTTCTTAGCTATGGTCACCAACGTGGTGTTAGCAAAATCTGTGGTGGGGGTGTAATTTCTAAAAGGTCGCGGTGCTAAAAACCCGAATGGTGAAAAAGCAGTCACGTGTATTTGGTGACTCTGACAGTAGTCCACCAGGGCAATGTTTGTAAACGTAGGGCTTACCTGGAAACGGTAATTGTTATATAATATATTATGTAATTAACTAAATGCGGTAAAAGTTACTCACAGAAACACTTATAGTTTTCGATATTGACAAAGGAAAAGTTGGAAACATACATAAAAAATAGGTCACTTAATGTTAGGTATGAAAAATAGTATAAGTTTTTTTAGTGATCAAAATACATTAGCGAGCATTACTGAGCTTAAAAAAATCGTCTCAATAATTACGCACCACACTAAAGTTGAACTACAGATATGAAGGTAAATTAGAGTTTTATCTTTATATGCACGTCTGGATGGTGGATACATATAAAATGGAAATTTACCTCCACTTGAATAACAGCAGGTTTTATATTACACACTTCAAGTATTTTATCTATTTGTGAATGATTAAAATTTGAAATTCCAATCGAGTTTGTCAGTCCTGATAGTTTCGCTTCCTCCATGCCTTCCCATATATCAGTACAGTTTATTTCTTTGCCTGTAATCTGCAAATTACATTATAATAGTAATTATAAATTTAATTTTAATTTAATAATTAATTAAAGGTAAATTGTTTAATATTAAATAAATCGTATAATTTTGATATCAATTTGTGCTTACAAAGCGTATAGATTTTATGTAGTATACAAGATAAAAGGCCATTAAAATTTACTTTTATTAATATTTTTATTTATTGAACTTTAGTGATATTATTTAGATATAAAAACAAATACTAAGATTGTCATCTAGGTTGAAAGGTTTTACGCTGGGTTGATAGTACACTTCTATAATATACAATACGTCACAGAACCCAAGGTTTAGACCTACCATTAAGAACTTTAATGAAAATGTTAAAAAATATTTTTATTTATTGAAAAATTACCACATCGAATGGTATGTGGATAAGATAAAGATCGACGTAAGCCAATTGTAACCTCTGCAGGCTTCTTTTGAGAGCAGGAACGACTTCACTTCGATTTGAATAGATATCAAGCTACAAGATGAAAGATTATGCAAATAAAAATAAAGTAAGTCTTTCATTCATTTTTTTATAGCAAATAAAGAGTCACTCAAACCTTGGTTGTGATAAATAGATCTTTTCTGTCTACTAGACCACGCTCAATGGCGCTTACAATACCCTCCCCTACCTGCACCTCATTGAAATATAAGGGAGCGGTATCGAAATGTCGGTATCCCGATTCTATCGCTTCAACCACTGTTTTTGTAATGGTCTTCACGTCCTTAATCTGAAATTTATATTAAATAAAAAAACGAGTTTTGTAAGTCTGGTAAATTTAACTAAAATTATTGTCGAATCAAGAAAATTTGTGGCGTAACATAACTAACTTTCGTTTTCTATTTTGATGACATATTTTTTTTTTCTGTCTACCACTTAAATATTTTCAAATACGATAGTTGTAAGTAGTTAAATTAAGGAATATCATAATTTTCTCCCTCCGCAACGAAAACAAATTCTTAACTGGAAATCATAAAAAAAAGTGGTAACAATATATATTTTTTAAATTTAAACGAAATATTCCAAGAACGTAGTTTATTTTTAAACGGAAAAACGAATTATAATTAAGAAGTTTTGGATTTCAAGGCAAACGATCTACATTAACAAATCCAAAATCACGATGCAGCCACAAATATACTGATTCTAAAAATATAAACAATAATAGTAACTTAGAAATCTCAATAACAATTTTATAAGCAAACATTTTGATGTTGTCCATCACGCTTTAGTATATAAAATCTTATAAAAATACATGAAGTATATATAAATTAAACAAACCTTTCCAAAAGTACCGAAAGCGATTGGTGGCATTGTGTAGCCATCATTCAGGAGAATGTTCATTTTTATATTGTCGAAAACAATTGTATCCTAAAGTATACACGATGAATAAATTAGCACATATTAATTAACAAAAATATTTCATGAGCTCTTAAATTCTTGAATACTTATATAATATTTTACCCCCAATTTATAGAATGGCTGCAATATGTCAATATGTTTATAATATTATAAAAGAAAAGTATTCAACTGTCCCTTCTATTCCCCTCTCCGTGGATAAGTAAAGTTTTTAAATTAAAGTTGTATTATATAAAATAAAAATTAAAGTAAAGACTCCTTCAGTAGTAGCCTTACGGAAGATTCGAATTTAACATTAAACATGCACTTTCGAGTTTATAGTATAAACTTAACTTTACGAATAAACTGAAATCTCCCCGTAAACAATTAAACCTCACAACATTTAAATATCTACTTTTATATGTAAACGATCGTTCTATATTAAGAAAATATTTGTACATCACCTAAGTAATGTTTTTGGAAAATTTATTTTTTCTCCGTCACTGCAGGTTTTTGAAGATAATTTTATATGTAATACTCCTTAATTTTTGCTTGTTATTAACCGCTTGCCAAAGAACTACTACTATATATATGGAGATAAGAGAATTATATCCATATAATAATAATTATAACATTAATTATCAAATTATTATTTTTTTCTGACCCTTTAGGTCTGATAAGAATTCCGTTTTAACATTGTCTTCCGATGTTTTATCATATTAAAGGAATAAGTTACATTAGTTAACATAAAAATTAGAGACTCCGAATGAGGGAAAACGCCTATCCAGCACTTGAAAATCTATACAATAATATACTTATTGTCGCATAGGAATAATAAAAGAAAATAAAATGTATTAAAACAGCTTTAATTATACTTATATAACAAACATACACCTGTGTCGTTAGTTGTTTGCGGTTGTTGAAGTTCGTTCATATTAGCGGCCCGTGACCAAACTTCTGCGGAACTGGTTCCAAAGTAATATTCATATAGGTCCTCTATACTCGTATTATCAAAATTGTACAACCTTATATCTCTATCCAATTCATTAATTTCGTATACTTCTTTTTGGGTAAGTTTAAAATTTAAAACGTTGAAATTTGACTTGATGTGCTCCTTGTTAAAAGACTTCGGTATGGGAACTGTCCCTCGGTCTATCTGTAATGATTATTATGAATACTTTGATTATTGGGGACTTTATTTTGGATTAAAGGAATAACAAAAGTTTAAAGTAAACGTACGAGTTGCTTAATAATTCATCACAATATGAAATTTACTTCACGTAACGTAGTAACGTACTTACCAAATAACGTAACACGACTTGGCTGGGCACCTTATAGTATTTTCGAGATAATTTCATAAAAGTAGCATCATCGAACGTGAGATCATTGGTTGTATTTTTATAAGGCCGCGGTACAAGCAAGCCGAAAGGAGAATAAGCCATAACAGCTATGCCTTCGTTCTGACAGTACGATACCAAATCAAGATTTGCAAAGGTAGGATTAACCTGGAGCCAAAGATGAAAATGTTACTTATAATGCCATTGAAAAATTGCATTTTGTTTGATAGTTTAACATATAAACGGAACAAAATATTATATATATAACATTAGTCGAAAGTGCTTATTACTAGGGAGTAAAGTTGACTACTTTTTTTTATTACAATTTGATAAACCCATCCGGAATCTAAAGAACAGAAATTTACCTCTATTTGATTAACAGACGGCCTTATTCTGCTATGTGCGAGAATCGTATTGATTTTTTTGCTATCAAAATTAGATAGACCAATGGACCTTGCCAAGCCCATCATTTTCACTTCTTCCATGCCTTTCCAAATGTCGAGAAAGTCTATTGGTGTTCCTGTGGGCTTGATAAGGGAAATTATGTTATGAAAAATTTTATTCCTGCACTTAGATCTGAATTTTATTGATGATATTTTTTCATCCGGCAAAAGAACGTAAAGGGTGTTATCAGATAGATTCATACAACATTTACCGAAAATATCAATTATTGGTCAATTTTATAATAAATTTCAAAATATTTGATTGTTTATATTTAAATACGCCGTCAAAATCAGATCAATTTTGTTGTTATGTCATTTTAGGAAATGTTTGGTTAATTGATAATTTTTTCCAAACTTGGATCACCTGTATCTTGAAATTGTTTAATTGAATCATAATATATATATATATATATATATATATATATATATATATATATATATGCAAGACGTCTATTTCATATATTTCAATCCTGAATAAATATTGCCCTCCTCAGTGCTAATTCATTTCTTTACGACAGTCCTGTCTATTTCTCTCGCATAATACTTTGTCAGAATTACATGGATATGCATTAATTCACAGATGAACACAAGAAATAAAGAAGAAAAGAAATTATAGTGAGCTCCTTCGATTGTCATAAAATATAATAAGAAGAAATTACCACATTTTCTGATGTATGGATCAAATATAAATCTACATAGCTTAATTGTAGCCTTTGTAAGCTGCCTTTAATAGCTGGAATAATTTCACTTCGGTTTGAATAAGCATCTAGCTGCAAAGTAAGAATCAGTGGAATTGTTACAAATATGCTCCTGGTTAATTCAATCGTGAAGAGATGATATTAGAAATAATTTATTTATTTTTAAATTACCTTTGTTGTAATAAATAGATCTCTCCTCTGCACTAAACCCCGCTTCGTGACGTTCGAGATAGCTGCCCCTATTTGCGCCTCATTGAAATATAACGGAGCTGTATCAATATGTCTGAATCCGGTTTCTATTGCGGTTATTACAGATGAAACAACGTCATCCAAATCGCTTATCTAAACAGTGAAAAGTGTAAAAAGAAATTGCAGGACCAAATTATTTACCTGAGTTACTCCTTTGACTATTAGTTTTGAGTGAAAACAGTTCTGAAAAGTTCTATTTACAGATATCGTATAGATCATAGACTAAAGTTATAGCCAGCTAACTTGTTCCACAACAACACCTGTGTTCTAAAGTCTCTCGACATCTTTAGCTAATTAGTTTAAATAAAATTTATCATAAATGAATAAAAAATAACTATATATATTTAGTGTTTTATAGGCTACCATAATAGTGTAGGAGTAAAAACCGGAAAAAAGGCCCCAAAAAGTAATTTTAATCGAGTTTTTTTAGGTTTTTGCTAACAAATGGTCTGCCTTATGACTTGTCGCTATATGTATGTTGTTATATACTTAATGGTATTGCTCAAAAACTATGGTATATTTTGTAGTTTACTTTAATTGTAAAAATTTGAAAAGATAATTTTAGTACGAACCGGAGCTGCAGTACCAAATGCGATGGGCGGCATGATTGCACCATCATTCAATAAAATATTCTTCCAATATGTCCCAACAACAATTTGAAACTATAAAATTACAAAGTGATAATAATATTCATATGTTATAACATATTTACAACGATCATTTAAATTATACTCACAGTACACAAGAGGACAAATATAATTATAGTGTTATGCATTTCATATAATATAATAATGGATAAATATTTTTTAATAAACTTAGACGCTCTACGAGGACTTTATAAAATAAATGGATGTCAAACAGCAATAATATAGTGGAACTAATGCATAAAAAACTTTATGTACTGTGCGATTACATATCGCCTTTCACATAATTAAAACGACTTTTGAATATCTAACTGGCAACATTAGAACGGTTATAGAATTATCGAGGTAGATATATATAATGCTTTTTAAATTATTACGATAATTTAAATTTTATAGTTATTTTATCCTCGCCAATTAATTGTCTAGTTTGTTTTATATTTTTTGGTAAATTTTAATTCCATGGAACAAGATTTTGTTAGATTTTTTCCGTTTTCTTTCTTTTTGATATTATTATTCTTTTGACTTCTTTTCTTGCTTCTTGACTTGATGCTTGACTTCTTTTTCACAAACGAAACAGAATTTGAGAATCGTAATGATGCTATTCAGATCTTTGATAAGGTTTTTCTTTGTTGTGTTAATTGGACTAAAACTATTGTATTTAATTTATTCTATTATTTTATAAACAATTGAATATATATGTACACTTTCCTAAGGAATAAAAGTATTAATAAAAGTATTAATAGTTATATTATCTATCCCCACCTTAAGTAGTAATTGCTGACCGGGCATGGATGTTTCGGTCGGTATCTGTGTCGGATGGTGCGTAAAGAAGCCTTATCCATGTGAAACCATTGTGGGGAAGAATAGGAAACGGCACAGAACTACCCCGGGCCGTGTCTCCGGCCTGGGACAGTCAACGCGGCGCTTTGGTGGCTAACATAGGGCCAGACCACTCGTTGCCGGTCGTGGTAAGGGCCATGGTCGTGGGTAAAAAGGTCTGGCAGGCCGTTGAACTTTTTGCCATGACAGTGTTGTCGGCTAAAGAGGAGGCAGAAAGGGAGCGGAGTGAAACACTGAATCACTCCTAGGAGTCGTGAGAGAGATGGCTAACGACGTCCACGTCGTGCCTACGTGGCGGCTTTGGTCATCACGTAGCTACGTCGTCGCGCTTTGGACGGAGCTTATGGGTGGCGGATGAGGAATTTCGTCGCCCTTATAAGAGTGTTCAGGTTGGTGCGCGCTTCACATGTTCTGGGGGCGACATCGAGGGAGTGGAGGAGAAGTGTAGATCCCCCTCAAGAACGAGTCTGGACCGCAGACAGCCGTTGCGTGAGCATAGCGAGCCCGTGACGCTTCAGCACAGCGGAGTGGAACACACGATAAGGTTTAGTAGGTCGGGGCGTCCCCTTAAGGGGCGTCTTTCCTCCCCCTTCTGGGGTCGACTACCATCCCCACACAACCCGCCCCTGTCTCAACTAGGTCGGGTATGTGTAGAACACATTCCTCCTCGATAAAAAATAAAGGTTATCGTATCTATTTTGTAATTTTTTTTATATCCTAACATCTAAACAATATTTATATTAATGAAAATATTATTAATTAAAATTTTAAAACATTTCAATCACACATTATAAGATTTATTTATAGTTTTGAAACATTTTCTTCAGTCTGATATTTTCTGTCTAATTATGTCTATAAAGGATATTTTTTTTATAATTGGGTATCCAATTAATAATTAAAGTTACCAGGTAATTTTTTTTATTTAAACGAGTATATAGACGTAGCATGGATAAACCAAAATTCATCATACACAATTGAAGTCGAATAGAGTCGTCCGTATGTCTTTGACCTATGGGTTTACATAAAATTCTGGTTTTAGAAAAAAATAAATATGACAATTAAGCAAACTTGGAGTACTACACAAATAAAGAAACCGTGGATGGTGGTTGTTAAACTATGAATTGTTTCCTTTCTTCGATAAAAAAAATGTGAATATTGTTTATGGTATTTTAATATGACGAATAAAAAAACCCAAGAGTATTTGTATTGGGAAGTAAAAAAAATATTGTTGACGCACATTCGTAAAATTTTTGCTAAATATTTTTAATCTCTTATCTTTTTAAATTTGGTAAATAGGGAAATACGTATAAATATTACTTTATTTATGTAACAAAGCCATATCCATTTGAGTATAATATTTAGTACATAAGGGGTAAAATAAATAGTTTAAACAAAAAAAAATCATGTTTTGTTCGTATACTTTTAATAATAAATTATATAGCAATAAATTAATTGGATTTGAAATACCAAAACCACACTACATTTAGCCTTTGAAGATGGTTACAGTTTAAAGGTATTGACAATTGTAAATTTCGGCCTCGAAACTTTTAACCAGGCTAATGTTCCAATTTCAAATTAACTTAAGTAATTTATATTTTATTCAGAGATAATAAGTTTAATACTCTTTTAAACAAAACGGCGATAGCTGACACAACCTTTATTAGAGATGTTTGTCTCAAAAAAATATATATATATATAATTAAACATGAAGAGATTTATAATTGTTGACATTATTCATTATTACGTCGTAATAAATTACAAATTTTATAAGCATTCAATTTAAATAAAACTAATATTTTTCGGATCATTACGCGTATTTTATTATTTAAAAAAACTACATACTCAAGACGTTTCGGTTACTTTTCAGCAACCGTGATTACGGACAGTGATTAATATTTGTATCTTTTTTATTTCTGATGACCAGAACAACTTTTTTCATTCCTCTTCGATTTCATAAAGCCTTTGCCAAATTGACTAACCTTGTTTCATTGGTACACCTGGTTACGTTTACGTTTCCTTCTCAAAGTAATGTGTTTTTTCTCAACTATGCAATATAGGATACAGTAGTTTGTTTAACTCAAATTTGTTAAAGTAGATATTCCATGATTTTTAAATCGAATGGTAGTAAAATTTTTGTAAAAGAAAAACAACTTTATTGTTAAATAATTTAATTAGGTGTATGTTATCGCAAACACCTTTTAATTTTATTTAAACTTTTAGCCATTGACTTAAATGACTGTGATAAGAAACTGTAATTTATTTTGAATATTCTACATTCGTTTACAATCAACTTAACCACTATAATGTTTAAACTTGTCTTGATATTTCTCCAGCTTTTTAATGTATACATTATTTTTATATCCACTTATTAAATTTTATGTGTATTTTAAATGTATTTTTTTTATTATAGATTCAAGTATATTGTTCCATACAAAGGGGATGGCTCTTAAACGATGGAAATATTATGCCGCCAATAGCTTTTGGTACGTTTGGTAAGGTGAGTCTTCTTCGTTTATTACAATATGATATTTTCAAACATTTTCACTTTCTTAATATAATTTTTGTATCCCGTTGAAGTTTCTATAAAATTTTTATTTCGCAAACAGCAATTTTTATATTTTAATTTAATTTATGTGAGCTTGTATTTTAATGTGTTCATTATAAACTTACTAAATATTTTGACAAAGCAGTAATATTTGCTATTTCACACTGCATATTTATTAAGTGTGATAATAGTAAACTTTTGAAATTGACGTCCGATCTAATCATATTCACCACCGAGTTTGATTAATAAAGTTTTTAATATATAAACATTACTATGATCTTTAAATAGAGAGTTGACATAGAAGATAAGGTTGGCCAATCTATTGAATGGGCGATAGAGGCTGGATACAGACACATTGATACGTCATATATATATTTAAATGAGAGAGTCATTGGAGACGCAATCAAAAAAGTAATTAAACGAGGAGTGATTACTAGAAAGGACCTGTTCATTACCACAAAAGTAGGTTTGAATTTAAATTCATGACAATATTTCGTTAAGAATTCAATTAATATTTAAATGAAAAACAAAAATTCTGCATAATTCTGTTGTGTTATTGAACATATTTCAGCTCGACGTATTCTCTAACAGATCCTTAGTAATTCCAGCACTTCGTAATTCGTTGAAGAGGTTACAGACAGACTATGTCGATCTTTATCTTATTCATTCTGCTCGCAACCTGGTAATGATACGTTTTCTAATTTCCTTAAGTCACATAAATAATACGAGACGTTGTTTAATATCTTGCTTTTGAATATTATGTGATGAAGATATTAGCTAATCTATTTATTATTATTTTTTATTATACTAATATATAACTAACTAAGTAACTACTAACGTATTTTAAATATATTTTAACTTGCTTGTGTTCTATTCTTAACAATACTTGTATACTGCTTATTTCAGACTGGTAGTCCTATTAATTATTTGGAAAGTTGGAAAGGTATGGAAGATGCGAAAAAGTTGGGATTAACGAGGTCTATCGGAGTATCCAACTTTAATAGCTCACAAATAAACGACATCTTCGTCAGTTCAAAAACACGCCCCGCTGTTAATCAAATTGAGGCAAATACAATTTTTTAAACATATTATTAAATTAAAAAATAATAATATTTCGTGTTTTCAAAAATCAGAACGTATTTTAAATTTTGAACACTATTATTCTTTCAGTAATTAAAATTTATCACAGATGTATGTCTGGAGAGATTGAAAAAATTTTCGATGTACAGATAACACTCATAGCATTTACTCTAACTAAAAAGTAAAAATAAGGAATGTTCAAGTAAAAAACAAACCTATTTACTCCTTCAGGTTAATCCGACGTACACAAATTTAGACTTGGTAGCGTATTGCCAAAGTCAAGGTATACGTGTGATGTCCTATTCTCCTCTTGGCATGATAGTACCCAGACCTTTGCTGGAAAACCTAATACCAAATCCGGAAGGACCCGTAATTGCGAAAATCGCTCAAAAATACGGTAAAACAGCAACTCAGGTAGTCATTCGCTATTTGGTAAGTGTTAATAAAGGGTTATTTATTAACTATAAATTTTAATAACAGATCTGTTTAGTTTTTTTTTTTATCATCTGCATATAAAATTTATCATTTATATTCAGTTCTTTAACTGGTAAGAACAGAACTTTTTTAACACACGGCCCTAAAATTAATATAAGTATAAATATAACAACTCAACAAGAATAGACCATACTCAGTTGATAAATACATGAAATAAAAATATTTGATGCACTTATATAAATATAGAGGGCTAAGTTCTTGACGACAAATTATTATATATTTATATTATATATATTTATATATATAATCTATTTTAAATTTCAGATCGATCGTGACACTATTCCGATACCAAGGTCAACAAACAGAGAACACATAAAATCGAATATAGATGTTTTTGATTTTTCATTAACTGAAAAAGAAATATATATGATCAATCAATTTAACATAAACATAAAAATTTTTAATGATCTCGCATTATCAGATGAGCTTTTCGAAGAGTATTATGGTGGGAACAAAAAGGAATTTTTAGAAATGTATTTACACGATGTATCCCTTCTTAAGCCATAAGCGGGAATCCAAGCCTTTTTTATTGTTTTCTAATAATACCATCTTATTGAAAACTGTCTCAAGGAAATGACGTATCCATCCATTCTTGTGCTCTAAGGTTCTTTCCTAATCCGTGGTCTAACACTCACTTAATTATTCCAAAATATTTAATGAGTGTTACTCAATTTGTCAACTCTAAACGAAATGTTACCAATGCTAGTAGAAGTTACAACATAAAATATAAAAAAAATTAAAGTCAAATATTGAGATATATGTAAATGTCTGCATCAAACCGATTCCTCAGTCCGTAATAAATATATCAAACAAAAACTCTGTGTATTCATTAATATTTAATGTCATTATTAAAAAAAAAAAAAGGAAACATAATAAATGTGCCAGTAATAATTTGTAAACGCTTGGGAAATGCAAGCAGTTTTTATCATAATAAAATCACTTGTTCTTGATGTTGTCTGCTATATCTCTTGTAGAATGTTCCTCGTGTCATAGTTAAATGTTACTCGTAGATACCTTTATATCATCGAATGGATAATGGACAGATTTTATCCATTCCGCGTGAATAATGACGCGGACATTCTTATTGAATTTATTAATTAAATCGATTTCTTCCTCGGCGAGACTAAAATCAAATATGTCAATGTTTTGCTTGATTCTGTCCTTGTTTGTGGATTTCGGTATAATAGTTAAATTCCGATCGATCTGAAATAGATATAAAAAAATATTTATTAAATCCTTTTTATTATAATACAAGATCTTTGAATAGCTTTCTAGTGAACTCAAATTTACTATTATTTAAATATTTGTAAAATTATCAGTTGCTGTTTTTCTTTATGTTAAATTTTTCTAACTATAATAATATAAATATAATAATATCATTGTGGACCTAAAATTTTATTTATTGATTTTTTTTTTCAATTAAGAATTGTACGTAATATGTGTGCTGGACACGTATTTCACAAGTACATGCGAATATGTAAAAACAATTGTTCAGAACTTGCCGGCTTTTCTCTTTTTAGTCATATTAATAGTAAAAGGAACATTAAAGAAATAAAAAAAAATTATCAATTATAATTCTTTATTACAAAAATAACATAAATACTATATTACAAAGTAATCTCAGAAGGGGAAATATGGATGTCCCTTATAATCAGCAAAGTCAATGACGCGGACATTTTTGTTGAATCTACTAATTAATGCGATTTCCTCCTTGGTGAGACTAAAATCGAAGAGGTCGATGTTCTGAGCGAGCCTCTTCTGGTTTGTGGACTTGGGAATAGGGACCAGACCACGTTCGATCTGAAATAATTATTATATTCCATAATATCAGTTCACGTAAACCAAATTTTTATTTAGTTTAAGGTTTCATAGTAGCCTACAGGAATCAATTATATATATAGATACAAAAATATATAAAAATTTAATAATATACAAGATGGTATATACTTACAATGCAGAATATTTACCAAAAAAAAAAAAAAAAAAAAAAAAGACACCAAGAAAAACACCTAAAGATTTACCGATATATGAATTATAACATTATCTTACCAGATATCTCAGGACGATCTGACCGGTGGTCTTGTTATATTTCCGCGCCATTTGGACGAGTGCGGGGTCATCCACCCTTGGTGGTGGTGCGTCCGGCCTGTTCCGGGACACCAAGAATCCGAACGGACTGTACGCCATCACTACAATGCCAAGACTCTGGCAATGTTTTACCAAGGGCTCCTGGGTTAGACTCGGGTTGACCTGGTTTTAGAACACATGTCAAAACGGAGGATCTAATGCGTCTTTTGATCTCTTCTATTCTATGCAAAGTTTTAATTAATTCAAATAATTATTGAAAATGCAATTACAATTGAAGGAATTTTAAAGTTTATTGATCTATTTGAGATCTCTAGTCCAATTTTGTTGTCTATAAAGAGAGAAGGAAGCTTATACGGCATTTTCATTATTTTCTCTCTGAAATTTGAAGGTATAATTGTTTTTATTATTTTTTAAAAAAATTCTATCATATTACCTCAACTTCATTAACGACTGGCCATATCCTGGAGTTGGAGACGAGTCTGGATATTTGGGACGCGTTAAAGTTTGAAACACCTATGGACCTTGCCAGGCCCAAGTCCTTGGCATCTTCCATTCCTTTCCATGTTTCCAGATAATCTGTATTTAGGACTGCGCCCTCGTCCTACCAAAATAGAATTTACCCAATTAATCTGATGCTAGCGGTAATTTATATTTGTATAGAAATACATTGCTGCTAAGCATCCCCACCACAATAATGTTACCACTTACTTCTTACGACATACATATATCTTAAGAGGATTTGGAATTGGAAGATGAGAGGAATATTTTATAATAATAATAATAATAATAATAATAAACAAACTATACTGACGTCTTCAGCGATGGGGAAATGAATAAGATAGAGGTCAACATAGTCCAGACCCAGTTTGCTAAGCGATTCCTTGAGAGCGGGTACGACTTGGTCTCTGCGGTGTCTATTGTTCCAGAGCTAAAAAATACAAAGTAAAACTTACAAAAAGACACAAACACAAAAGAGAATACCTTGAATTTATTGAAATTCCTTAATTTTTTAAGATATAGATTTTTAACAAAATAACATAGTATTGTAGTTCAGTACAGTATAGCTGGAAGATTTGTAGTTTTTCTACAGTCGTCTTCCAGCTACTTCGTTGTTTATAGGGACGTACAGTAAAAAAAATACGTAAAAGTATAAGAAAGATTGTGTGGAAACTTCAATTTAATGAAAAATAATGATGGATAAATAACAGTTAGCAGCTCGAGAGTCAGTAACATCTGAAGTCATACCTTAGTTGTGATAAACATCTCCTCCCTGGTAACCAGACCATTGGCTATAGCTTGAGCCACTCCTTCACCAACTTGCTGCTCATCTCCATAAATGGCTGCAGTGTCTACATGCCTGTAACCAGCTTCGATGGCCCAATACACCGACTGACGCACTTCATCCAGTGGTGCTGACTGAGTAAATAAATATTTATTTTATAGATAAAGTTATAAAATAGAAGATAATAATTAATTATACGAAAATACCTTCGGCATATGTAAAAATATAACATTGAGTATAAACTCATGTTCTAGATTTATATTTATCTAATCACATTGCACTGAGTAAGGAATGAACATCCGGTCTCTTATAGAAGTAAAAAATCAAAGTCCTCGAACAATATTCTAAGTCAAATTTACGTCATAATTTTCTATTTATCAAGAAGTCGATTTGAATTTTGACATAATTGCTCTAATGACTTTTGGATGGCCGTTTAAAAAACACATAATAATTTTGTAATATATATTATGAGCGGAATATATTTTTGTGAAAGTATGATTATGTAACCTCAAATCAAATCAAAATTTACGAGCAATAGCATCATAAGCTTATATGTTCTTTTAATGAAACACATTCGTGCATTAGTAACAAAAGGTTAACGGCACAAAACTAGTTATAAAGCCAACGAACTATCACAGTTCGTGTATAAGAACCGGTCATGTTGTTTGCTAAATTCAATCTCAATATGTGTTGGAAAGTATGTCGTTCTACTTATTGTTGGATTAATAAAAGTCATTACAGCCATAGCCTGGCGAAGGCGAATGAGAGTTATATATCTCAAATAGCCCTCGGCGAGAATTTGGACACTACTTTACAATTTAAATTAAACTAATATTTTTTTTAATTTATTTTTGATGAATCACGCGTGTTTTATCCAAAAAATATAAGTTTCATTTAAATGAATAAAACTCGCGAAAATCTTAGATCTCAACTACTTTACAATATAAGGATAAACTATTTTTATAGTAATGTATAGTATATAAGCTTTGTACGTAGGACCCAAAGAAAAATCTGAACCCAGAGCAGGTATCATTATTTCTCTAACTAGTTTTTCTTATCGTAACAGGCAGTTAGTAAAATTTTCTGTGTAAAAGTACATACTTAAAAATTAGTATTATTTTTAACTTGCATTAACTACAAACTTTTTTTGTCATCATTTAACGGTAGGGCCTCGTGTATATAGATAACAAAATGTTTGTAAAATCAACAAAATATGACAATGGAAATTCACTTATCACCATCATTATACCTTTAGTAAGAATGATATATAAATAAATATGATATCGTTAACAAAATATATATGTACTCGTAATAGCTAACATTAACTATCATCTTTATAATAAACGCAAGTGAAGGAACCATTTTAGGAATTGTAATTACAATTGTATCTAATTTTAGAATACCAGGTCGTTCGGAGAACAAAAATTCCTCCAAATAACTTGGAAAATACAAATTAAAAAGGTTTGTTTTTTTTTAAATTGTGTTCAAGCGATGAGTTGAAATTATAAGTGTACACATAGTTATTTGGAACCGGTTCTATCAACTGTGATGTATTTACTACATATAAATTTTCCGAGGTATTATTAAAAGATGTGCGGAATAGATAGAAGTTATTGAATGTATGATTTAATAATATATAGTATATATTATCCTAACAAATTACTTTACAAATTAAAAAAAAAGCTTCACTTTAATAGCATACACATAGCACACCTGCACTAAATATCACATATACAAAGTATTTTAATAGGTCCGTAATCGATTCTTAGTCTGCGCAATGTTATAAATATTGTATTACATTGCTACACGAGTGACAGAAAAATATAGATTCAATAATGCGTATGTTGTAATAATATTTCACACGTGGATAGATAATAATATCAAAATCCAATGACATATTCAAGGACATTGAATTTGTATGTGCAGTCGATAATGGCGGACTCATTCAAGTGATTCTCTTTTAATAAAAATGTTAATTGTCTTATTAAAAATTAATTAAATGCTTTTAACTTTAATATTTGTCCCTTCGTGAAATACATATTTCTTAAAGTATTGAATTATTAATTTTCCTGTCAATAGATTATGGACAAAGGAGGAAATAAAGGAAGTGATGTGTTTAATCGACTCTCAATAGTACCTGTAAATTACAAATAAACACGAGTACCAAATTACACTAGTACGGTTAATAATAATGGCAACACTCACTTCGCTTGCTGTCCCGCGTCCTGTGCCGAGGGCAACGACCGGCATGAAGACGCCATTGTTTAATTCAACACATGGAGCCTTTGCTGCTGTTGTTACCTAAAAGAGGTTTTAATACTATTAAATAAACATTGAACAGTATAAATTATTAATTTAAATATATATATGCTATTACCCACTTTTCAAGCATTTAGTTTTTAAGAACAGTCCTTACAAACCAGATGAAAATTAAGTGAAATTTATTGTATTCATACTACTATCATCGATTTATAAAAAGTATATATTAATTTTGTCAAAAAAGGTCTTGTAGGAATAAAACACTAAGAACATTTTGAAGATAATAAAAGTTTTAAATATGATAAGAAATCATAAATACGTTGTACAAAAGTATCAATCGTATTATCGTTCAAGATAAATAAAGAATAACTTTTGTCCGTTCAAATAACAACAACTCCAAAAATCATAGAAGGTTTTGCAATATAAAATATTTAATTAAAACAATTTTTAAATGATTTTAAACTAATTCGTCTTCAGCAAGTTATTTTGCTGCATCGGAAACGTATTTTGCTCATTATACTGAGAATAGAAAACTCGATACCAAGAATAACAGGAATGATAATAAACTTGTAATTATACGGAATTATTAATTATAAACATTTTATTATATTGATAAGAATCTTGAAAATTAATTTTAACCTTACACTTTGTTTACTATAAATATAATAAGATATTAATTATTTTACTCAACATTTAAATCTCAAGGGCGAATGAATATGCAATTAATATTATTAATTTAAAATAAACTCATAACAAAATGGAAAAAATACTGGCGGTAATATAAACACAGCGTATTTTAAAAAGAGAAAATATATCCGGGTTCTGGATAATATTTTCAAAAATATATAATCATATAAAGAAAGATATTATATATTTAGTTCATATTTTTATAACTATTACAAAAAGAAAATGTTATTTAAAGTAGTCAATAGGATTTTCACAAGCAAATGTTATTTTACTGTTGAATTTTTAAAGAAGCTATCGATCTTTTCCTCCAGCCAGTGTTTGAAATGAATACGTAATTGTTTATCATTCGCAACCAAAAGCGGTGTGTTTGCACAATATTTAATTAAAAACAGTCAAGTAAAAAAAACGAGGCGAATACAAATTAAAGCTATAATTTAGAAGTTAAGTTGAATAAAATTTGTAAAACATGATTTTCAAAAAAAATAAATCTAATCTAAAAAAACAACATGTACAAAAAACTCACAGCAATTCCAAACAGTAAAACTATTACAGATCTCATGTTGACCGATCAAACTTCGCGGTCCAACTGACTCTTCACATCTAAAATGGTGATATATAACTAGTTTTTTTTAAAACAAACCCAGTCCAAGGACTACTTAGATGACTCCACACATTGGTTTTCCTTTTTTTTTTTCGTATTTATCATTGAATCGGTTCTTAAGCTTCGTCTTTTTTTATCGTTCCATTCCTAGTCATAAAAAATATTTCATAAAATTCTTTCATTTCACGTATAAAGGGATCAGAACAGATAAATAGTTTCTTAAGTTACACATGATGTGTTTTGTTTTTTGAACTATAATTTTACTAATATAGGGAAAAACCCTAACAAACTACGTTCTAATAGCGTTTACATGACTTTTCTATGGGCAATACTGAAATTTAACGTTTTTTTTTTGAATAGTTAAACTCTGTAATTTATTTTATCGTCGTTTTTGTACTACGTGGAAGGCATTCCCTTTATTTCATAATAACATATCTGAAAGAAGGAAATATATGTGTTGAGAATTTAAAAATTAAATTAAATGTCTTTATACGTCATTGTAATGTTTATTTTTCATAAGAATCGGTGACAAATATTGTCTTGGTGCAATTGCTGCTAATAATTACATGATTCGTACAGGATAGTTCTTACGTTCCTTGTAATGTTTTTTTTTTACTCAGGACAAAATGTTATTTTCAATATAGGGGCTAATTAGATTAACTATCTTCCGCCTTACTTTAACTATAAAAGTGAACACTAAATTTGATTACAATAAATTAAACGGTTAGATTATGCAGAGGCAAGCAACGCAAAACCAACGAGACTGCTATGTTTGTACTATTCTTAAGACTATATAGATATGTAAAACTGTTACTTGGCCTAGAGTCACTAGAATGATTTCCAATTCAAAGTTTCGGTGTCAAGGTTCACTTTTGGTTTTGATATTTTATATACTCACAAGGTGAAAAAGACCGATGAGACACATCTTACAAAGTTTGTGATATTTATATGATATAGATAAAATATATTCAAATAAAACAAAACTATCTTTAAATGTAATTAAAAAAAAAAAAGATTGATCTAGGATTTTTAATCTGTACCTATACAAAAAATATAACAAAAGTTGAAGCCCTCATGACATTAATGACAGAATATGCATACTAATATGGAGTCACATTTAAAAATGTATACTAACCGATAATGGAAATAAAAACGGGTTTTTAAATAAAATGTATTTTTAGGACTATGTTGTGCTTATTTTAAAATTAAGTTTTGCTCACCCTAATACGGGTTTTATGTATTTTATACTACATATAACATAAAATGCCAAGGGGTAATAACCAACCCAACTTGTTTTTATAAAAGCAATAAAAGATATCATTACCAAAAATAATTTACATAAAAATATAGCAAAAATTGTCAATCAAATGGAGCCTATGTCTCTTCTGCTACTATACTAAATTTTACATCTTTTTAGTTGTCATTCCTTTAGTCGGGTCACTTGTCTGAATCTTTGGAGTGCTCTTTAATAAAAAAATCTGTGAAACTTATTACAAATACGATAAATTATTTTTATAATCTAGAAGTATAAAAAATAAAAATATTCTTCTAGCTATTTCTTGTGATGTAACATTAAATTAAAATTCGTTTATTCATTTTTAGTAAGTTCTTTCGTTTTTTCTTTCTTACAAAATTCATATATTTAAAAAAAAATTTAATTATAAGTCCTTATTACATACAACGTAGATTTGGATATTAAATAAGATATGTATTATGCGAGATTTACAATAAATTGTTTGGTTATAATATCTACTTATATTATATTTGCATTTTGAATTAAATTTCGACATCGTTCTTGAATATGTTTAACATTAAAATGTTATATATCAGTGTGTTGCAATTCCCATTTGACGGTTTAAAAAAAAATATACATTCATTTATTTTGTTACAAAAGTAAGTGTGAATTAGAACATTGAAAATCAAAGCAAAACAACCCATTATAATTAAAGTTATGAACTCGAATGTTCCCAGAATTTATGTTATACTCTATTTTGTATTCAATACGTTATAAAATTCTTGAAGGAAATTCTATATTATCACTACAAGTTGGCATCGTCATACTTTATACGGAGGGTTGACAGTTTTTTTTATTTCTAACTCTATTATAATATTAATAGGTATCGGTATTGATTGAGGAACGGGAAACGGGAAATGGGAAAATTGCACTAAGCATACTGTATATACTGTATTTATTTCACAGAAAAGGTAACTGATTCACTCTCTGTTGAATATCGTTCTACTTGCATTGTGTTCATAGACGTATTTTTAAATAATTTTTGTCATGTTCGTAGTATTTTTGAGCCAACTCTTAAACACATATATATATTCATGTACACCTAGATTATACCTAAATTTACTATTGACATATTTTAATATTAATAATTAATAATATTTTACATATTTTTAAACATAAAACCAATTTCAATAATTAAACTACTTATATTCCATCAGGAAAAGGTTCGCCAAATTCGGAAACAGCTAATGTCAAAAGTGTATGGAGTGAAAACTATTACGTGTGGAGAATTCACAATGGAATACTTTCTTTTTTAAGTACAATAGTTGGCATTAAAAAACTTTATTCTTTATTTAAATCTAATAACAGAACAAATTCGTAGTATATCGTTACATAAAAAGGTTAGTTATCAAAATTAGTTGGGAAAATTGATTAAGACCACGTCTTGATGGCTAATTTTACAATCATTAAATTAGTTATATTTATAAATATTTTATTTTGTACTTACAAACATTCGCAAATCGGAATTCGCATTTAAGATTTAACAATGTCATTTAACCGGGCTGCGTTCCAGATACGATAACTTTCACCCAACCTTCAATGTATTTATTTACTCTCATGAGAATGTTGACTTACATGTTAAGCCTTTCAATAATATTTCTTTGCCATAAATGGGTAGAGCTCAAAAGTTATATGTTGAAAAACTTCCTTAAAATTTTTTGTTACTAAAATACAAGAAAAACAGTAATGCATAGTTATGTACATAGTTTTATATATCAAATCACTTTAAATAAATTTAGAACACTGTCTCATTTATTCGAATATTTTACTTTTCCTATAACCAATTGCTATTCTTGGAAGATTTTTAGTGTCCTGATATTAGAGAATCGATATTAAAGCGTAGTTGGAAGTTTATCACTCATGCGCAAGAACCACTAAACACATTCCTATAAAACCTTACAATAGTGCCGCTTGAAGATGACAAAACTCATAGTATAGGATTCATTAAACTCAAATAAAAATACGCTTTATGTAAAAAAAAAACCTTGACTTAAATCGTTTTTTTTTTTGGTACAAAAGATCCTGAAGATATTAAAAAAACACATTCATAGCCTTCAATTAGACGCTCATTGAATGGCAAACAAAATATTTTCCGCAATTAAAATTTAGATAGATTAAAAACTATTCCATGAAGATTAAGTTATACACGGTATGTCGAATAATGTAAGTACTTCCGTAGTTGAGGAGTTCTACTTAATTTAAAAATATTATAAATTATAACGATCTATAATGATATACTAAATTATACATATAATATTATATATATAAAATACTAGTAAAATGTCCAATAGCCGATTTAGATTTTCGAAAATTCAATACATTGAAATCGTATATTTAGTGCACAAAGAAAATAAGCAGCACATAAAGCTATCCTAGATCCAAAACATAAATAATAAAACACCTTAGTAATATTCAAATCACGTTGTATATAATAAAAATAAACGCCATTATAATTGCATTTAGGCGCATGCTACACATGTGAATTAATTAACAACGTATTTAAAATCATCATCGGACCAAATCGTTTTCACATGCCGGTGTAACTGTAAAATTTTTATGCTATCGCTGTCGCCTCAAAACAGTTATCCATACGTTTATTGGAATGACACAACACTGACACTCCTGTCTACAAGCGTCGAATCTTCATTCGCTTGTGCGACAATCACAGGACTGGTCACGCTAGGTGCATCTAGTCATATAAATTGACAAAGAGAATTCGTTTTGTGCGTATATTTTATAAACAGATAAAATGAGCGGCCGTCTGCTGTTGGCGTTTATATTGTTCAGCGTGATCGGGATCGCAGAAATGAAGTCGAAAAAGAAAATAGATTATGCGACGGAGGAAGAATTAACTTTGCAAAAAAAGGAAACAACGCCTGTTGATTTCACGAGGCTGCTGGTGATGAGGGTTTTTTACGGACTGGCGAGGATAATGGGCTTAGAAGAACAGGTTGCTGAAGTGCTGAACGGAGCTTTGGTGCCTCCTGGTGCTGATGATGATGATGATTTCGACGACAATGATTCAGTTTTTGCTGATTACTAGCGGTACACGCCCTTAACGCTTCTAGTGTTAATAGTAATGAACTGATTTTTATTATTTATAACATAAAATATACCAAATAATGGTTGCATTTATTAAAGAACCAATAACTTGTATTATTTATTTAAAGCATCAAAGTGCATAGAAATAGTGAGAAAGGGGGCTTGAGAACTTTTTAAATATAACAGTGTATTTAATATGTGTAACTTATGTGTATTTAATAATTAATGTACCTGGTAGATTTGTAGTATTTATTTTAATCTAAGAACACTTTGTAAATAAAATAATTAACACCTTCTTTTGTTTTTATAATATATAACCGGACCGGTACAACAGCGAAAAATCAAATTAAGATCAAAGTAAACTCCTTAAGATCAGGTAAGGCCTTTTTCATAGTGAGACATAAAAAAGCGAAATTGTAATATGACACCAGCGGTGATTAAGTATATATATATTGTTAATAATATTTAAGAATGATTAATTGTTTTGCTATTTTTATTGTCCACAATATTTATATTCAGATATCTAATTGAAATTTCGTGATTTGTTCAACATAAAATGTTTATATAGATAATAAAATGTCCATTAAAATTTACGTGATGTATAAAAACAATGTAACATAAAAAAAAATCTAAACGAGTGCAAAATGTGCGAAGAAATCTATAAAAATTGGTCACGTTATCTTAATATCATGCATCCACGATATCCAGCCAATGTTATTATAGCTATATTTTTTTATATAATTGACAGCATAATTACCGTTACTAACCGATCGTTCTCTCAGTGAAAGTAATGCTATTGAAGCGAAACGTGACTTCATCTTAATAAATATACGTTACGAAAAAATATGTCGCTGGTTTAATATGTTGTGGATAAAGAACAAGGCGAAAAAAATTTGTGTAAATTTTTTTTATTATTATTTATAGATTATTAAAATAAGTTTTTAGAATAATTAAATTTTTACCAAGTACCTGCTTTCAATTTGCACCAAACCCCAAACCTTTGCCTTGCAATCCTCCATAAAAAAAAAGTACTCGGTTTGATTCGAATTAAGAACTGGTTTGTTGAGTTAGCGCTCAATTTTAATTTTCATTATTATCTTAAAATATGCTGGCTAAGCTTATGTACCCTTTTTTATAACTCTATATGTTAAGTATAAATATTTATTAGGGATATTTAAACATCAAATAAACGACGGACGCAAGTTTTTCATTAAGAAAATAACGCGTCAATAAATAAAATATCGCAATGTCGCTGGTAATCACATTTATGCTAAGTAATCTTTACGTCGTATTAAAATTAAAATATTGTGAACTAAATCTCAAGAGTTAAATTTTTTTGAGTGTATTAAAATTAAGAAAAGCTTTCATAATAATCACTTCTTAGATAACATTAGATATTTTTAACTATTAGACATAAACTTGGTATATAGAAAAAAAAAATCATACGTTCTCGATTTTTGCTTAAAAAAAAATGATTTATTACATATTTATTATATCATCTTGACAGTCTGTAAACCAGGACGGTTCATCCAGAACGTGTGTTGGGATCCGAATGACGTCCTGGTCTTCGTTTTCACCATCAGAATCTCTTATATCACCATTTAACGAATCACTAGCCCTTAATGATAAATCATCTTGAGTATATACGTCATCATCATTAGATGACTCCATTACGTCATAATTGACAAAGTTACCACAGTCCTCTAAAACCTTATTCTGGCTTAATACATCATTAATATCAGCGTCCAAGCAACCTTTCATTTTTCTTATCAAATCTCCCCACTTCAGCTTCAAATAACATAGCGGACATTTACCATCAATTGGTATATATTCTCCTGGAGGCAACATCTTGTCCGCCAAGCATGTTATGTGAGCGACTAAGTCACAATTTGAGTTCGGACAGCTCAGTTGCTCTGAGGCTTTCAAACGTCCAGAACATAAACGACAAATTATGTCAGGTGATGAGGTGTTTGTTGTGTTTCTAAGATTACGACTCTTTACAGGGCCTTGGCATATAATCATGTGTTCAGGAGGCATCCTTTCTTCCTAAAACGGATCAGGTGTTTAACATTAGAAAATTGTTTTGTACAAAATCATATTTACTGTAAATATGACTTAAAAATTAGGGCAATGTTGAGCTTACAATTGATTTCAAAATCAAATATAAAATTATTGAATAAAATTTGATCTTTCCGTACCTGTGATTTTTTAAGAAACAAAATGTATACATATCTTTTTTTTAATAATTCTAATAGGTTTTATATACAATACTAGTTTAATAAAAAATATCCTGTATTTGAATAGCAGATATTTGGATGTTTTGGTTATGGAAAAATGCCTGAAATCTGTATGGAAAACACAAGTGCAAGGTACCATACACAAAAGTATAATTAAAAAAAAATTGTAATATTCTTAATTATAAGTATATATATATATATATTTAAAGACAAACTACTTACTGGAAACTCTTCCCTGAAATCATTTTCCAGCCATCTTATGACCAATGGCAGACGGCACCAAGGCCCCACTCTGAGCATCTCACTGAGGACTCGTAATTTGAACTGGAACACAGTTTCCTTCCGACCATTCTTAAACAACCCCAGGTGTTGTAATCTTGTTGTCTTGCCTGGGTTCTGCCAGGCCCATTCAAACTATAATTATATTATTTATGAACTATAACAAAATAAGGATTTTGTTTGCAAAGTCACCATAGAGGTTGTAAGGGAATCATTAATTCCTATTATATTTAAGTTCCATGTATGGATTTAAAAAAAAAAATTAGTTATATTTATATAAAAGTATTAAATTATAATTCGATTTTTTTATAAACAAAATAACATAGTTTTAAACATAAACTAAAGGCAAAATAACCAAAAATTAAAATTATAATCAGCTCTTAGTTTAATGTATTTTATTATTTAGAATTGTACTTCAATTGTATTATTTTATAAAAGTATTACTAATATAAGGATAACTAAGAAAAAATCTACAATGTTAGTTTTAAATATCAAGTAGTATTTTTCACATTCATATAACAATGAAAAATACTTGTAGAATAAATTAAAATTAAAGGGATATTTCATTATCATCCATTGCTTAAGTTAATTGATATTACAGATAGACATTAACAATATAAACATACCCTCAATGCTGAAATGTTATTTGGAAATCCATGCACAATCATAACCATTTTCCTATAACAAAATATATATTTTTATTCCAATTCTGTTTGTAAGTTTCTTATAAAACAGCAAAATGTATTATGGTATCGTTTACCATGGTCCCCTTTTACTAGTTCTATAAGCTCCCCCAGCCCAGGTGCCACGGTTATGTTGTATAATTCTTCTATTTGGGTCCCGAGTGTAACCAATGTAGGTACGACCTTTATATTTAGGGTTTATACAATAAAGCAGGTATACGCCATAGAAATCTTCAACAATTTCTGGTTCTGTCATTATAAAGAAGCCAGTTTTTTGGATTACTTTGCTTTATTTCTTTTAATTCTGATCACATTAATTTTTTTTTGAAAACCCAGATTGAAACCATAATCTTGAAATTTTGTAAACAATTTTTGACGTTTACTGATATTGAATATTGTTAAACACTTAGGTGCTCAGTTGGCTCAGTACCTACTTACCCATCATTTAATTAATCTTTTTATAAAAAAACTGACAGATATTTTTATAAATTCGATAGCAATGAAAATCTAAAATTAAACTAGCTTTAATTATTTTTTTATTACACTAATTTTATTTAATATTTATATACAAATAGAACAATTACTATTTTACTTTAATCCCCTGGAAGCATTGAAGTATGTGGATATTGGGTTAACTAACATACGACAGTTGATGATGATATGACAGTTTAGGATAATCATAACAAACTAGTTAATTTACATTACATACTAAATGTTATGTTATCATAAAAATATTATATATATTATTAATAATAATTAACATTACTTCAGTTTCCAATTATTGTTAAAATGTCATCTCAACCATCCAAAAGAATTGAAAGGTTATGCGGTTTGTGAGTATTTTTCTTTACTTAAAATTGCATATATTGCGCATTTTAAACTTTTATAACTTATATCTTACAAAAAATCTTCTTATAGATGTGAGAACAATTCAAGCAAATATTGTTGCCCTCGTTGCGAAGTATTTTATTGCTCACTTGACTGTTACAAGTCTGAAAAGCATTTGGAATGTTCAGAGAATTTTTATCGAGAATGTGTGAATCAAGAACTTGCTTCGAACACGGCGGACGATGAAGCTAAAAACAAAATGATAGATATTCTAAAAAGGATGCACAATGAAAGCTTTGACAATGATTTAGAAAACATAGAAGAACCAGTAGAGATTGACTCGGATGATGATTCTGAAATTGATTTGCATACAAGGATCAAAGATTTGAATTTAGATGATCCAGATGCACTTTGGAATGCACTCACATCTGATGAAAAGAATGAATTTGAGGCCATGCTCAGTCAGGGTGATGTTGGGACTATAATTCCGCAGTGGCAACCTTGGTGGCTGTTCAGAAAGGAAAAGAAACTGGTTGAAGAAGTAGATCTTAATGGTGAAAAGGAAGCACTTGAAAGGTGTCCTACAATTAAAACAGTCCCTAAATTTAGTTCGCTAACTGTAAGCTTTATAATTTTTTTAATATTTACCACAGATATATTATTTTATTGAACTAAAATAAACAAAATGTATTTTTAATTTTTTTTAGAGTATTCAGCCTTCGCCATCAATAAGGTTTAATATGGTAAATATCATAGCCGCATATGCCTTTGCTATAAGATATGTTAATGGGGAAATTAATCATATAGAAATATGCACATATATTCTTGAAGTGTGCAGTAATCTGAAAACTAATACTAATTTTGAGGATGCTGAACTCGCCATTGAGTCTGTCGCACAAATGTGTATACAAGTAAGTTGTTAACAACATATCACTTTTAAGTTTGAAATTATGTTTGACCTCTCATTATTTTGCTATTTAGATAAAATTTTATTAAGAGAAATACATATTTAATATTTCCAGAATGAATATATAGACACAGACGAAGCAAGTTTGAATGTAATGAGGCATGACACCTTCCTTATCCTACAAGGCCCAAGTGAAGAAAACCATTTACATTACAGTAAAACAGCTTTCTCACATCTCTTAGATATTTTCATTGAAGCTAAGACTCAGAAGAAGAGAAATAAACCTAAAGAGAGTAAAACAAATGGTAATTTTTCTAGAAAATTTCCCCAATACAATAAAAGCCATTTGCCTGATATTGATACAGCTACAATTAAAAAGGTCATAAAGAAACTGGAATACTATCTGGCATACTTAGAGAGCTGCAATAATAAGGCGGAGTAAATTGTTGTTATCATTGAAATTAATAGCGGGCCAATAATTTATTCCACAATTATGAAATGGAAGAGAAGAATTTTGTGATCAAATTCATTGAAGAAGATGTTATATAGCTTTCCCTTAATATAATAAACAGATACGAAATCAGTTTTATATTATTCCATGCATTAAAATGATTCAAGTGTTTGTTAATGAAACGCGAATACCTTTACCATATAATTTAATTCCAACAACAAGATACTATGAAAGAACTCTGAAACATTAGTTATTTGAAAATTTTACATGAAAAGTTGTATTCGTTTAGACATAAATTTGGTTTCATAATAATGGTAACTTCATCAGCTTTTAAGTAACATAATAAATTTATATTAATCATCGAGAAGATTAGCTTAAGTTCGTTAACCCGTCTACCACAATAACATTTCTATTATACAATTACTAGTACATAAATATTTTAAACACGTTTAATAGAATATCAACATGATCAACAACTCGAATGGACAAAATATAACAAATTTCTCTACAAATCACAATAATTTCAACTACATTACAATAAATAGCATACAATATGTACCTGTAAATATTATATAATAATTTTAGCATCTCAAATAACTTTCTTAGTGGCCTGTAAGTTTTCATTGTATATATGTTTTGCACATTAAATAGAATTAGAAGTTCTACAAGAATAGCACATTTAAACATAACTTTGGCTACTTAAAAATCTTTCTTACATCCTATATGAGGAACCTATCCACAATAAATATCCACCATAAAGGCAATAATCTGGCAACATTTCTCAAATACTTTTTTTTTATGATTTAGCAATAAGTACTCGGGCACCAAAATACTTAAAAAAAAACCTCTTCCAAAACCAATTGAAATTTAGTTAACTATACACCTAACCGAAGATTTTTAAGACAACATTTAAAATTTATTTAAAAAAATAAGTCACGGGAAGTTATGTTTAAATTAAAGATTAAGATAGTAATAATTTATAAGGTATAAAATTGTTTTGTTCTAAGGTCACAAATACTGTCTGCTTAATATAATTTATAAACGCGGGAAATGTTAACAATAGAATATTAAAAATATTTTCAATAAATTGTCTAAGAAGACATTTCAAAGTTATTTATTATGTACGATTTTCTTTTTCCTTTTGGGAAGTCATTAAGTAAAGTAGTCAAAATATCTCTACTTCACCATCCCCATCCTTTCTCTACCGGCATCGTTCTCAGAAACATCTCTATTATATAAATAAATTAATTACCACATAATCAACGGATTTTAAAACAATTGAAGTAATGATCAGATATCAAGGAGAAACGAGATTCTGGGAAAAGTACCAAAGCAAAATATAAAAATAATATCAGAAATAGAGAAAGGAAAGTTATTTGTTTCGTTGGTTAAGCGAGAATTTCAAAACAATATATATAGGTTTATGTAACAGACCAATCTAATATGGTATCTGGTTCTGATAATACTGTATCATATCATAGGTCCTGGTTCTGAAGTTGAGGAAGGAGTTCCTTATTATGGATAGCATGTAAGCAGCGGCTTCCTTCTCAGTTGAGTTAGGAGCAAATCTTGATCTCAATTGTCGAATTGTCTGCCCTCTAAAACACGGCAGGCCAGTGTCCAGCATCAGCGATACTATAGATATTATCGCTTCTTGATAGGGCCTGTAATTATATTAAAAAGAAATGATTCGAGAATAACTGTCAAATTTATTAAATTCAAGGTGATTTAACAGGTATTGTTTTGATATATTTTCTTTGCCATAATTATTCTATTGTAGATAAATAAAATTCAAACTCACCTGACAGCTAGGAAGGCTTGCACGCACAGTTCACAGAACCACCTGAAGGGCGGCGCCTCCATTTTACCACCCATCACCATCACCATCTCATCCGTTAACTTAATATCCGGTTCAAAACCGAGGTTACCACCCGGGGATGATTCGAACATGAAGCCGAAATCTAAAAATTAATCAGACAAAATATTTTATTTACAAATGGCTACATTTAAGATATTTAAAAAAAAAATATCAATAATGTAAATTTGGCGATAAGTATACACTGGAATAATATATTAACTTGTATAAATTTTTTGATATGTTAATTAATTAAATAACCTATATGTATAATATGTCCGTCTGTATCCAACATAATGTTTCCGTTGTGCCTGTCTTTTATTTGCAACAAGAAGCCGATGACGCTGTAAGCGGCCATTGATGTCACGAAACATCTTCTAGCAGCCTGAAATCAGAATTTCTGGTTACTATGTACTTGAAAGTCGTATATTACGAATAAAGTAATAAGTCTAAATTGAAAAAAATACTAAGTGAACTATTAAATGTTGTGGATTCCATGAATTTAAGCTTTTGACCTTGCTTTGACCCCCATTTAAAATATCATTTATTACTATGGTGACAATTTCTACAGTTTCTGCGCTATATCCTTTGCATTACCTGAAACTCTCTGGTTGTTTCATCCCCATACTTCTTTATGAAGTACTCATACATTCCTATGTCCGTCTGCCTTCCGAGCTGATCACGTGACTTGGCGTTTGGGACACATTCTATCACACCGCACTGTAATTTTTTATTATTATTATATTCAATATCGCTATAGTCATTTTGTTTTATATGACAGAATAACAAACAAGCACAGCGCAGCACAGCACAATATATTGTCTGTGCTTGTTTTATAATCCGTGCTTGGATATTTTTTGTATATTAGTATGTTATATCCGTACCCCTGGTGCTGTAGCGACAACTTTGTAAGGGAACAGATATAGATCGAGGCCGACTTGTTGGAACACGTTCTTGAAGAGCGATATCACTTGCAATGCCAGCATATCCTGTCTGACGTCATCTCCTACTTTGAATATAGCCGCCTGCCACGTCTCCGCTGCTATCGAAGTATATCTATCCTTGCCCTCCTCCTGATACAAAAACAAAGGACGTTTTGACTATAATTTAATTCTGTATTCACTATAGAATATAATATATTATACTATAATCACTTGTTACAACTAAATGTATATTAATTTTATCTTATATAATTTAAGGGGGGATGGAGTAAGGACATCATAGGAATTTAAAAAAAATAACAATTTTTATTTAAGTGGTCCATGCATTGGGGGTGTATGGCTATACAAAAATTTAATTAACAATACTGTTCCAAACAATTCCGACGCCCGAGTCAAGGAATTGTGCACTAATTAATTACGTATGAACATAAGCCATGACATGAGGACATGACAAAAGACAGAAAGAAAGAGAGAACATAAGCCAAACTCTGTTTCCGATACCAAAAAATTTCAACCTAATCATGCCATCGTATTTTAATATTCAGCTTTATAGCAAATAAATGGGTTTACAAATAATTTTAATTATCTGTCATAAACTGATTTACAGAGAAAATCTATTGTAAATCACGAAAAAGCAATAAACATGAATGCATACTAATTTCATATAAATAAATTTTTTACTTACAGCCGGAAGTTCCTCCCCGGAAGCTATGGCCATGGCGACGGCTTCCATCTCGGAGATTCCGTATTTGCGTACACGGAAACGAGCTAGGTATGGGGCCTTAGCTGCACTTTGCATAGGCGTTCCTGTGAATTCACCAGCATTTTTTGGTAATGCAGTTTATTATATGCGAGTACCTAACATACAACCTACCTCTAACCTTTATTATTAATCTTACAGAATACTGACGCAAAAATTTTTTTTTTGTTTTTTTCTACCCTCTGATCTCAACTAATACGTCACTAAATGGAAAGGTTACACTATTTAAACGACATTACAGGACACTTCGGCAGCATTAATTTTGTTTTAAATGTAATATATTTCGAAAAAAAAAATATGCAAAATTATACCAAACAATATTTACTAACTATTTAGCTACCGTTTGTATCGTTACAAAATTTTAATATAGCTATAGAGTAAAGTAATAATTATAATAATGTTATTATATATAATATGTTATTTTCTTATGGTAACGTACCACTTTTGTAGTCAATGTCCAACACCATGGAATCGGGGTTCGAAGGCAGATAGCAACCGGGTTGGACCTGGAACGTTAATTAAGTTAATATATATATATTAATCAATCCTTATTTACGTTCTCTTAAAATTCTAATAGATTCTAATCACATGATAGCCTTTCAAATATAAGTTCGGAAACCAATTAGTTACGTACGTTCTACACACGTTGGTATATTTTTTCAATATTATCTAAATTTAAGCCCATTCGTTTTTGAATAAAGCGTTACTTTTTAAATAAGAACAATTTTTTTTGTATCATTTTTTAATGAATATTATATGTAATGAATTGCTTGTTTTAACTAATATGGCATTGATGCAAACAAACTGGGGGACTTTTAATAGCGTTAGTATTGAATACCTTCACATTCTTCAATGCCTCCAAACAGGCTCTTTTCCTCTCAGCTCCCTTTGGGTAGGGTCTTATGATGCCGCTGATGTTTGTGATCTGTCCGAAGAAATCAAACTCACGCTCGTAGAAAGCCTTGGCTGGTCCAGACAGTGTGTCCACTATGCACTTGGTTAGATTCTCAAGGATGTCGAATAACGCTGCTAGCGAAAAATGCTCGGTTATAAGGTTATTCCTCAAATACCTCAAAAACGCTAGCCATTAGCTGTCAACTATTGCTACACATAGATAGATATTAAAGGGGCATGATAGATGTATTCTTATTACGTACTGGCCAGTGTTATTATACATATCTGTTTTTCTGTGATTCGTTTTATAGCAAGCTTAATATTCCATTTTTAAAAACTAAATATTTTTTTGCCACATTAACAATAGGTTAAAGGTTACGTTGTACAGTCTTTTATATGTAATTTTGTTTTGCATATGTAAAATAACATAAAAGTACTTTAACGTTGTCCCTTAAAACCGTCTGTATAAATTTTGATTCTGCTTTATTTATAGCATTAGGGTAATTTTAAGAAAAATTGGGTCAAGAATGGATCTTCGTCAAATTGATGTCAGCAAGCAAGATACCAAAGACCAGCTCATAAAAAATATACTCACTGTCTTTATTATGCATTTCTTCATCGGTGTACATGTTGGTGTGCATGTTCCAGATGAGCTGGTGGGCTACAACTTGAGAGTTCTTGGCGAGAGATTTTATCAGTTCCGCCACGTAGCCCATCTGTAATGTCATAGTTATGTGTCAATATACCAAGTTATATAAAACAATGTACACTGTAAGTGAGATATTTGTTTGATCCGAAGTAATTCGTAATCAGTATTTAAGAATTATTGAATAAAAATGATACATACTTGAGATTGTAGCAACATAATGGTTTTACTAAGTGCATTTGATTCTTACTGACCGTGTCATGTCTGAGCGCCTGCACCAGCTGCGGGATATACAGCAGGACGGCGGACGGAGGGTAGGATGTGAGCGTCGCGACAGCCGTTTGCGCCGATAGAGGATGCGGCGGATACTGACGGCTGAAGTACGACAACGCCTCCACCGGAGACACGCGCGCCCACGTCACCATATGCACCAACTGTAATAAATTAATGTTCTTAATTCAAACTTATTTTCTTTTTAATATAACTGGTCAGCGTTAAAAGATAGTTGATGTAAATCATAGGTTTTATATGTAATATATATGTGAGAAAAAAAAAATTAATAGTATATTATGCGAAGTTTTCTTTAAAATGGGTATTAAATTAAGTTAGCTGATAGGACGATTGTTCTTATAGGGTGTTAAAAAAAAAGGTTGCTGAAGACTATATAAGTAAATCTTTAATAAAATAATTACTAACTTCATGTGCGTCATTGAGTAGTGTCTCCGTAGTAACCAGATACTTCAGAGCCTGTGGCACGTGACATACAGCTGTTGGATTTAATTGCACTTTACGCTTAATCTCAGCAACGATACCATCGTTTTTCAATCTGAAAATACATTTAATCTAATCAAAAATATATCTAAATTACTATAAAAAAAATCAATAATAGTTTTCAGTAATAGCTGTTCGTTATAGTGTTACATTTAGTTCTTAAAGAGATGTTAAATGACATTCAAAAAATTCATTTTTTTTTTCATATGTATTTATAATAAAATATGAAAAGCTGGCAACATAACTATAAAACGTATTAACAAAATCTCAAATTACAGACCTCTCAGGTAAGAATACAGCCAACGTGGGACTTATATCCCAGGCTAGCTTTGCGTAATCCCTCCATATTTTATCAGCGTTTGGTTTTGATCGCCACGTTGCTATATTGTCTTCACCTGGTATCGCCTGCTCCGGTCTGCCGTGAGGATTGTGCCACGTCACTAGGAACTCAATTTCCACGGCCTAAGCGACGTCCAAAATATGTACACATTTTATCTTCTTAATTCAATTTTATCACACACAATATATAACCTTTTTGCACTCTTCACCAATGCAATGCGTCTACAGACTAAACATAAAGTGACTAGGGTTTCATTCATACATTCACATTGATACTATAATATGAGACAAGACTTACGAACAAAGAAATTACATACTAATAGTAAGGTTTATGAACTACAGATGTTAAATATTTAAAAATACTGGAAATATTCCGTACCAGTATAAAAGCTGGTCCATTCATTTAGAAAAAAAAATTAAGACCAAAGAAATGACGTCATTAAATTGAAAATTAATAAAATCGAAAAAGCTGACATTATACAGATTAGACATATACGGGAATAGAACCAAAACTCACCATGAGCTCTAAGATGAGATTTCGTTTCCGGACGTAATCCTTAACGAACGGGTCTTGATTTTTTGGTGGTTTTACGCTTCTGTTGGATCTCTTACCAGCAATACTGCCAGCCCCGCTACTGATGGTTGTCGTTGACATCGGCACCTTACAAATTATAAGGACATTATATATTATACATAGCACTGATTGAATTATATATACATAGTTTTATAATATCAATATACATTACTTTTCTTATACTAAAACAATATTTTTATATAAATATGTATGCAGTGTAATTAGCACTAAATCCTTGTTTGGTATATGTACGATATCTTATTAATTTATAGTATTGTTTTGTTAATTATATAGAAAAAATATTGGTACGTAATCACTTAATGATTGAGACGCCTGTTTTAATTTTATTATTGTCATAATGATAAGACCTGTAAACCTTATTTATTGTCTCTGTATATAAAAAGTATGGGCAAACCAGGTGAGTCAGTCTTAATAACCGAACCGGGCGAGGATTTATGTATGTAACTGGCTCTATATATATCTATTTCTCGTTTTACCGTATTTATCCAACCGGTTGTCTGTCTGTTGCCGATGTCGCTACTGTTGACGGACGATCTGTTGTCTGTCGGTGAGTTGGATGTGTAGATGCTCTGTTGACTGCTAGGACCCATCACTTCGAAGTCGGCTAAAAAATTACCACAAATAAATCGTACATACTAAACAGGAAATATGCACTTACGTTTCTATGCAACACTGTTTACGTTGTTGTTATAAATATATGAACTTTGGCTGCTTGCAAGCGGGGATGATAATTCTTAGATTTCTTAGATATAAGAAATTTTAATAAAAAAAATATTAACTAAAGAATGTCAGATAAAATAATCTTCCGTAAACCAAATCCACACAATCAATATATCCATGTCAATTTTATTTGATCCTTGTATTAAAGGAATCGACATATATATGCAGATAGTTCGATATAATATATTAATGTAAAAGCAATAACTGACCGCCGATGTCACTGCTCTTCAAATATTTCTTATCCGAGTGCATCAGCTGCCAGAATTTGATGAGAGATATGATGTCCTCTCTTAGAGCACCGGCGCTTTTCGACGGGCACTGCAACCCTCTACAGAAATAGTCCAAGCAAACACTGTAGACGCGCTCACGGAGGATGTTGCGAGCTAACGAACGAGGCAGGATGTCTCCCTGGAGGAGCGACAGTCCACACGATAGGAGCCTGTAATACAAACAGATAAGGATTAATTTTGTATGAACTCAGAGTTTTATGGAAATTTATTAAGATGTGATGTATATAATACGTAGCAACACTTGAGATGAAATAAATTAATGGAATATTTATAGGCACGGTTCGAACTAGCTTTAAACGATACCTATAGCTTGTAGTTGGAAACGAAAAATATCTAAGTTTCTGTTTTTATTTAAAAATAGTTGATAATTTTTTTTAGGTCTCTAATGTTGTTTTTCTATTGGAATGGAAAGGAAAATGACCCAAATGGTTATGATGTAAGATATTTAAATTTTTCAAATACCCAGCCTGTGTCGTCGTATGCAATATAAAGTAGCTTAATATATATAAATTCCAATAACACTCTAAAAGTGTCCTAATACATATATTAACTGTTAAGAGAATTTTTACTAAATGTTACTGTTTTTATTTATTTTGCAGGAAAAAACATATTATATTATATATAATTTATTAGTATATTTTTAAAACATAAATGATATTATTACCTGAATCTGACTCCGGCTGCGTCGACATGCCTATTTATATGGTCCCTTATATCGCCAACTGTTATAGGCAATGATCTGGAATAGTTAAAATGTTTAACAATAAGATTCAAACAAATATGATGTTTTTTATATAATTATTACTGAATATACATTTAAGTACAAGTTACAAGCATTTTTTTTTTTACATTTTGTCTTGACATAAATCTTTATGTAAAAAAACTGAATAGATAAAAAATAGTCTATTAACATTACCTAGTGAGAATATATAAGGAAAGTGGGATCATAAAATATTTCTCACCTATGAAGCAAGCTGGCTAACATCTCGACCTTCTCTTGGCTGTTGTACTTTGCTGTCTCGGCTACTTCACACAGATACCTCACCCACACCACGTGGGGAGCTATGAATGGCGGACGGGGTTTCAGCTTGGCACCTAGTGTTAAAATATTAAACAATGTATTACTTATATATCACTAATAAAACAAACGAAAAATATTCAAAATAAACAAAGAGAAAATTTAATTGTATAAAAAAACTGACAAAATACACGTTAGGATTCCAAAGTAATAGAGTAACAACGAACAGTCAGAAATAAGATTAATTGATGTTATACACGTATATAAAAATTACTGGGACAAATTTTAATGACCTTCAAAGGCCGCTAGAGGGCTGATTTCGTCGTTTTGTTTCGAGAACAGGCCCATCTTCCTATCAACGGTACACTGCCATGCTGCCAGCACCTCTTGCAGCAGTCTGAGCTCCAGGTCCGGCCGGGAAGTGTTCAGCCACTGCCAGCACTCCACAGCCGTGGTCACAGCGTCCTCAGTGAAGATATCCACTTGGGACCAAGCTGGTAGGTTGTTAAGATTAAGATGGGTTCATTCATATATTATTTATTTTTTGGTTACATAACTATTGATGTCTTCATAGTTCATCTTTAATTGTATATATGTAATATTAATTTACCATACAATTCAATATGTAAGGTTTCTTGATTACCTAATAATCTCAAAAGTGTAATCAAATGACGATTTCGTAATGGTTCGTCATAAAAGAAAACTTTACCAATGCTATGTAGGAGCATCCTGGCGGTAGGCGAAGAACCGGTGGAGTTGGATCTGGCGGTGGGTGAAGATCCAGAGGAAGTGGTTCTTGTGGTGGGTGAGGAACCTGTGGAGGTCGTCCTAGCCGTGGGCGACGAGCCGCTGGATAGGATCCTAGCGGTGGGCGTTGTGCTGGTAGAAGTGTTCCTAGCGTGCACTAGAAGCGCTGCACAGCGCCACAGCGCTGCACGGTGAGCGGTTTCGCTACCACTACTACAAGCCTCTCTCAGCGCTCCGTGAAGCTTAGCTCCAACACGCCAAACAGCTGCTTCTCCACCGCCCTCCGCAATCACAGCGCCTGCGACCTGTGGTAAACGTGAATTTTATTTATAGCTGCTTGTTACTTTATAAAGTGACAAACCAATTCATATAGTAACCTACGTTGCAGCATTTTCATTTTAAATAACCTAGATACCGACTACATAACTATCCGTCGGGATGATTTGTGGATCCAAGCCGTCTGAAGCGCCACCCGAATCAAAAATATATTCAGTAAAATCGGTCCAGCCGCTGAGGAATAGCATGACATACACAGGTGCAGTAGATAAAGATTTACACATACATTATTACAACCAACTCGAATATACAAATGAACAGGTGAAAAAGAGCAAGGAAGCAGACGGCTCGTCTGGTGGGAAATGTTATCCGCTACTAATAGGTATGATTGGAATATGATTAATTGATATCAAACAACACTAAGAACCCTTATTTAGCACACAGACATACTTCTAAACATATTCGAGTTACCTCTCCAGCATATCTGCTCCTCTGAGAAACCACAGCCAGTAGTGCGGCGGAGTCCTGGGTGACGCAGGGCGGACGTTTGTCGAGTGCGGATCTCGGTAGAGGAGCGGACATCCGGTTTAGACCGGGAGCCCCTAGCAATGCCCCCGTAGCCAGGGCCAGACCGCAGTGGTGCCATAATGTAGAGTTTGGGACCTACAGGACCATAACGAGAGTTAGACTACAAATTTTAACTTTTTATAAACTCAATAAATAAATATCAAATACTATTATAGAGAATTTTATTATAAGGAATTGGTATGTCTGGCTCTGAGGTGAATTTTTATAGTGAAAATAATTCGATCGAAGCCTGTGTATGAATTTAATCGTTGGGTAATAGCTAATAGAGTTAATGTATATCTGGTATAAGCACGATATCTTAATGTAAAAAAAAAAATCTTTTGCAACCTAAATGAAACTTGAAACTATATGAAAACTTTGTGTATTATCTCGCTTTGCTGTGTACAAAGATTAGGTAATAAATAGGTAAAAATCATTTTCCAATATATTACCTGATTGAGATATTCCTGCAAGTGTGATCTGGTAGACTGCGGCGCCCACTTCATGGCCTCTTGAACGATGCCGTGACATCTGTCGGCGAAATCCTTAACTATTCCCTATTGAGAACATTATATCATGTAACAAAATTTTATATATTTTTAAACCTAATGTAAGATATGAATATTAATAAGTTAATATATAATTATTTATTTTAATAAGATTGTTCATATTTAGAACCTCGCGTCCTTCTAATGTATCTTGCAATTGCAGTGCGAAATCCGTCCCCGGTACTTTTAACAGCGGCGTTTCTTGATTAGCGTCGAGTTCCAAACTAAAGCTCAGCACTTGGAGAATGTCTAACATGGACCATAGCACCTGGAAGGGATCATAATTATTACACATTGATATTAATTACAATTAATATCAAAAATGTTGACCAGAGCTGTAAAATATTCAACTCTTATCATATTTTTAACATATGTATGTATATCACATAAAACTTTATTTTCTTGGACAGAATTTCATTTGCAAAAAAAAATAGTTCTTTTTTTAAATTTTAAATATTAATTCCAACAGAATTTTAAATACCCGACAATTCCACAACAGATGTGGAAACCTGTCAACCAAACCGGCGAGCCATTTATCAGCAACCCGCCTGATCTGTTTGTGGATGTGATTGAAATTAACCAATAGGAATTGGGCGTGGCTTTCCAGCTCCCTCTCACGGGAATCATCTTTCACTTTTGTAGACATAACGTCTAGAAACTTCTGAAAGACTTTGTCGCCGACGCTAAAAAATAATTATAGTCAACAATTATTAAAGTTAAACAACCCTATATTGTGTAAGCTGGCGCATACAAAATGTACCCATAAATAAAAGGATAATTTGGGCAAATTAAAAGTAATTTGTGACGTAAAACATGTTCACTTACCTGGCAACACATTGCCACATCATACTTTTATCTTTCTGTAGAGCTGAATCGCTTAGATATTCAATTATCGGTTGCAAACTTGGCTCAGGGGAATTAGTTACTCTAAAAAATAAATAAGTGAGTAACCAATGTGAAATAAGAAATTAAGTCTAGAAATGATAAGAGCCCCAGACACACGTAAATAACATTAATAGTCTTTTTGCGTACAATTTTGTAAATATAAGTTTTCAGTGAATATATAGTATTGTTATGTTATTTTTTTTTTTAAAACGACATGCATACGAGGCTTTGAGATAAAATAATTCAGTACATTAAATACAAATAATATCTCACCTCAGGGTTTCCAACCAATACACACTTAGCAAGTACATGCAGGGAGCAAAGGAGAGCTTATTGACTATAACAGTGACATCAGGCTGGTGGTCCAACAGATTTAATATCTGTGTCTTCAGTTCTTGCAATTCGTTCATTGAAACAGAGTCGTTTCTCACAGCTGATGTGTATTGCAATTCCCGCATTTCCGAACGTAAAGACGTTTGCGAGACAAGGAAAGGTGATTTTACTGCTATCTCTTTCACACCCGCATACCATTCCTGGGGCCAGAGTCCTGAGAGAATAATTTAGTTTCATGGAACATTTTTCATTTTATTCCATAAAAAATATATACATATATTATTGTTAAGGTGAATGGTCAAATGTATTTACATACTTACATAAAATATTATTCAAAATAACACACAAATATAAATTTATTTACCTAATCGTTATTCAAAAAAACACTTTGTGTTTATTAAATATATTATTCTTGTGACGGATTACAAAACATTGCAATACCAAGAGCTTTTCAATTACATATCCGCCTTTATCTTGTATCTAAAGGTCACATCTCATGTACAATAAAGTTAAATAAGGAAACAGAATATTTCATTGTTATAATAAAAATATTGAAAGTTAAAAAAATTATGCACAAAATGATTTGATAACACCGGATACTCATGAATAGGAGTGTGATAAATACGAGACTTATTATATGACAATGGAATTTTTATATTTCGTTCTGTTAGTATTGCTACATTTTAAAACTGAGGAGAATTGGATTTATCACTCCTTTAAATTTATTACGGAAATAGATTTGAAGACATTAGATCAAAATTTTACAAAAAAAAAAATTTAATTAATAGATACTAATTGTATGATGAAATATGTGCGAGTTCAGTTGTAATGGTAAAATCGACTTATGTATAATACTATTATAAATAAAATTCATTATGCATAAAACCATCCACCTTAAAATATAAAATAGCTTACTTTCACAAAGCGTATATCGAGACTTTTCACATCCGCGTTTAGCTGTGGCGTTTATACCGATTGGTACAGCCTATCTATACCATAGACCAGAAAAAACCCCACAGAAAACCCGCCAATGTGAAAAAGCCTTACATTTCTTATATATAACTATATACAGTCAATCAAGTCGACGACATGACATTTCAAAACGACATAAATTAGTCACAAAAAAACTGAAATACATAACCAGCGCCATTAACAATTTAAAACCGCTTAAGCAACATAACATTATAACCTACGTAACAACTAACAACGCTTTCTAAGAGGTAAAGAAAAAAAAAAAACAAAAAACAAATAACTACCGTACACGTATCCATTGTACTTTGTTCCGATGAATGAAGATTTTGATATGATGGTATACATATAAATTTTCTATTAGAAAATAAAACGCATGACATGTCCGAAAAATATGTTCAGTTATTAATGAACGAGCAAAAAATATGCCTTCAAGTGTATTGGACAACATTTAGTCACAATTTTATTTGATTCACTGGGATATAAAAGAAAATTGAAAATCTATTGAACAAAAGTTTTCATTTCTTCTTAATGAAATGTTAATTACATTTATTGGAAACGTAAAGTCAAACTAACAGTATTAATTTACATATGCATATAGCATCATATCAAAAACATAAACCAACAAATCAAAAAACATTCTAGAAGCATCTTTTACTCACGCTTTCGCATGGCTATAGGCGTGGCCATAGAAGAAGAGACAAATACATTTCAATACTATATAATACAGTTCATATTCAAATAAAATTAATGTGCTAGATTAAATTGAATTTTAATGTTATCAAATTAGAGTTTATATTCGAGCTATATAAATTGTGTTTTGTATAATAATTATATGGAATTAATTGAAGGTATCATGCTCACCTGATTCCGCAGCTGTGAATCCCATAACAACGCAGTACAACCAAAAGTCCTTAAACAGCTTGTGTAGCCTAGGTTTTGGATTCTTTATTGGTGGCAATCTCTTTACAAGTACCTGCGAGCAAACGATGAATCGACAATAAGGTATGCTGGAATCACTATCAAAGATTTTGCAATTCTTGGTCCTATAACGTTGTACTGATTTTTGATGACGTTTTACAGAAAAATGGATATCGATAGAATTACTACCATTTCTATAAAGTGAAAACAATAATATAACGAAAAAGTTAAACTAGTTAAAAGTGTGTGATATAAAATTACTAAGCTTACAGTTGTAGCAAATATTTTAATATGCTCCATATACCTTACACCGCCACAAAACATACTTTTATGCGACATATTTCAATGATCAGAAACTAAAATTAGAATAACCCCGAAATAACCTAAATAAAAAAATAATATTGAAAAAAATATATATTTTTCCATCTCGTCAATCTTACCGCAATAGATCTATCGAAGCAGCGGATCTATCTATATCCAGAGAACAGGCTATGATTTAATATAATGTCTCCAGTAGGAATCATTTGTGACAAAAGCTCAAAACTTTGTATGAGAACAATTTTTAGAACAAATTTTTCACCTAAGACGTTAAACTCACCGCTATAACGGGTATGAGGACGCCCAAATTGCCAGCGCTGCCGGAAGCCTTCAGAACCGGTGCTGGTGACCTGTCAGTGGCCCTCTCTCCTCCAAGCCCGAGCTGGACGAACAGCTCCAACAACCTGGTCAGCAGCTCTAGCCGAGCCCCTGTCCCCCTTACATTAGCGGCTATATTCGCTAAAGCGTTTAACACCGCCCCGGATACATGCCTATGAATGTATTATATAACAACCTGTCACTAGTCCGATTACATAAAGGGACATACTTTTAAAACAACGACAAAAAGGGAAAATTTACTTCTTTATTCAAAAATTCATCGAAAATATATTGTGGTCCGAGTAGACTAGACTTGCAATATAAGCGAAACTTTCATCACCTCCAAGGCTTATATATGTACAAGTTTTCTAACAACACCTGAACCAAATCCACATACCGATACTGCTTCCTATCATCTGTGTGTTGATATGAAGCGCTAGCGGCTTCAACGGTGATGACGGTAAACATTCTCATAATCTCATCATGAGCCGGACCTTCCGGACTGGCCAGCGCCATACAACCCAATTGATCCACTATGAGGGTGTCCAATGATGACGGAGCTCTGCATAACCTATTTAAAAATTTTATACTAGTACCGCATATATGCATATATCATTGAAAACATAAAGTATGAAAAGGTTTTTATTCTATATTTTTTTTGTATTTTACCATGGAATAAGGAATAATCTTTACCTTTGCTGGAAGAACTGTAGAATTGTATCTGTCGTCTTTGGCGTATCTCTTAAAGCCACGGCGACATGCCCCAACATGATCACTATATTTGTGCTGATGAGTGACGATTCGCTGTGCAAAAAGTTTGTTTTTGTCATAATCAAAGATACCATTAAAAATTGCAAAAACAAACACACAAAATGGCATTGAAATGTCTCTCTTAACACACATATAGAATGTCAAATGCCCACCTGTCGCTAGTTTCAGCTGTGAATAATCTGTTACTGACTGATCCAACAAGAGCTGGTACACAGAAAGGGTCCACTGTAAGCGCTGCCTCTAGAGCGACGCACAAATTCTCTATAGCAGCATCTCGAAGCTTCTCGAAGGGCGTGGACTTCACTGGAAGACCCGTCTCAGTCAGACCTTGATGCTCCTTACCTTGTACTGTGAAAATGAAAAACCTGCTAATATTCTGCTTATCGTGTAATATGTTTATATGGTTTGTAAGATGATGACGAAATTGAAAAAATTACACGTGTTAATGATATGACAACTGAGCAGGAAAATATGAAGTGATTCTGGTGATGGGGTAATCATAGCTTTCTTTTCAAAAGTGTCTTAAGACCATTCTGGTACTACTGTATAGCAATTTCACTAACTTTCAAAGGATAAGGTAACGAACAAAATTTCTAGTTAACGTTAATTAAAAGAATGCTATAGAAATGACATAATATTTCTAAATCAGCTTGCCTTTGGTTTGGCACAGATTATATGCAAAAATCAAGGGCTTACTCATTAATTCTTAATTTTCATTTAGAATTTGCTCAATATTATTTTGTAATAGTTCCATTTTGCTATGAAATAAATACTCACGTGATACTTTCATGTGCTCCTTGCCAGTTTTCTCCAGTTCCAACTTATGCAACTTGAATAGTATAGGCGAGGGTGTAACCAGGAAGTCTCTCAAGCAATATATCGAAGTGTTCGCTATTGTCGGAAATTTCGTCGCTAACTTACCCAATCCCTAAAAACGATGTAACATGTATTAAAATGAAAAGCTTCTAAAAATTTACTATTCATTACTTAAAATATGCTTAACATGGTCCACTGTATGGAATTTTACAAAATAATTGCATATGTAATAGGACAGAATGCGTTGATTTTATTTCATAAAGTATGCGACAATTAAATAAAAGGTTTGAAGGAATAAGCAGATTATTTATTGCGAAAGTCTTAAAAAAAACCTTCATCGGGTAAAAAATATATATTATACATATATGGTAATAGACGAATTACCTCAAGACAGACCATCAGCAGCGGCATGTGAGCCAATATTAATTTGTGGTTATGATTTGAATTTATCTTTTCGGTCAAACGTCCGCAGAGCGAATCAGCACCTGGATCGACAAACAGACACATCAAATATTATATAGAATTAAATTAAATCTTTATACAAAAAAAAAAAAACACCAAAACGCAGAAAAACCTATGCAACTAAATTAATCATGATATTAATATATTTCAAACGCTTGGGATATGATGAGTTAGTTTCTGATAACGATTTAATGAAAAAAAAAAAAACTATTTATTTCGCTTTCGCCTAAAACAAAAACAGTATTCATATTCGTATTAGTCAAAGGGACACTTCAAACTTCACCTTAATACCTATCAATATTGTTAGAGCGTTTATAAGAGCTGGCACGTCATAGTCTTCGTCCACTGTAATGTCATTATAAACATAAAAATTATTATAACCAGAGATATTTAATATTAAAGTTATTATACTGCCATATACTAACTCTAATATAAGTATATATAGCTTCTTTCTTTATTTTTTGTTAACTAAAATATAGCTATAGGATTTCTTACCAGTTTCGTCACCAATGGCCCATACTAGAAGGTCCACACATGCTGAATTTGCCATCACATTAACTTTAAACTTATTGACGGTCGCGAAGTTACTCTCCCGGTCCTCTTTCTCGGAAGCGTCATGATGTCGGCTTTGAAGCTCAGTCTGTCCGCTCAAGAACAGACATTTCACGAATTCCTAACGAAATAAAATCATCAGATCAGATCAGATCCATAATAAACGTAACAAATTCATATCTGGCGTATCAGAACTCGGATGTATCAGTGAATGTATGAGTTACAATGGGGTGAATCTATTTTAATCCACTTGTACATCTATTTACATATATATGTATGTATGTTTTATACAATGAGCACTCATTTACAACATAAATACATACTTGGAATCCATATCTTTTTACCTTTACATGATAAGCCCCCTCAAGTTGTTTGTCAAGTAAAATAAAATCGAAGTTTTTATTACATAAAATAATAATTATTGAATTAATAGATTATATATAATAAATAGGAAAAAGCAAAAAAAAACTTCTATATAATTTATTTATTTACATGTTTATATGGGATAGTGTGAACTCACTTGTACGTCCTTTGTAAACGGTCCAGGCAAATCCTTTTGATGTTGTAAAATATCCCGCAGCAAAGTGACCATTACTAAATTTAATGTCTCAGAAAATGACTTGTATGGGAAAATCTGTAAATATAGAGAAGTCATTATATGTTCCCCTTTAAATCTCACGCCAACAATAAAACCTATTATATGTTATACCTGTATCTGTCCGGAAGCGAAAATATCCTCTGCCTCCTCATCCAAGAACGCTAGAAGATCTTTGGTCAATAGCTTTTTCGCCAACGACAAAATCGACTGTAGATACGTCACGTAGAACTGTACGTTTTGCCTCTTCTCCGGCGACTCCGAGGTTCTCATGTACGCAAACTGATTGTAACTAGATCCGAATTTATGGAAGAAATACGTCGTCGGATCATATGGGACCGAGCTGTAACTATGCAAGGATCGTCTTTTTAATGTCCCACCAGCGCTATCTACAGCATCACTACCATTTTCTACTATAACCTCATTATTGGGATTCAGATTTCCCGATAGAGACCTTGGAATGATTGGGCGGAACTGATTGAACCTCCTCTTCTTATCCAGAGTTGAATACTCAAAGTTCGGTTCGGGTTCCTTTGTTTTTAAAGGACTGCTTGGCTGCGGGAACAATCGGCATAGCAGTGGCGATTCTACTGTAGCGTATCGACCCATAGACCTCGCTAGCCCAATAAAGATTGGTACAGTACTTTTGCACAGCTGAAGTTTAGAGACTGCATTGTAATCTTTACTTTCGTGAAAATTCGTTATGATCTTTGTGAGATTTGACATGAGTTCTATCTGAGCTGTAATTATCTCTTCTCGCAATGCGGGTTGCTTCGTGACGACGTCCGAAAGGAGAGTGTTAAGGCAGAAGCTAAATTTTTCTGACATGGGTATACCTGCAAAAGACGTTTCAGAATCAAAAAAAAAATTACTTTTAAATTGTCCATTTTGTGATACGTTTGTATCTCATTAACTCCTTCAACTTTATTTTATTGACTCCTTCTAATACATACAATAAAAAAATTAGAGAAACAAATTCTAAAACATCCTCTATATTTGGGCAAAAAATATAAAATTCGTACATTTTGGTGATAAAAAACATAACACAAGAGTAAACACTATTGTCACGTTTTTAAATGCCCAATTAAAAACATCCATGTCTATTAATTGTTGTAAAAAAAAAAAACTTGGTAAAATATATAAAATACACATAATTACATATAAAATTACGATGACAAACATGTTCAGCGGCCCATGAAATAATATCTTTTATAACCCTGTGATATTATATAAAAGGCTGGACATTTACAACATTCGTATTGTCTTCTTGACGCGTTTACGGTACTGTGAAGAGTATTTAAAAACAAAAACAAAAAAAAAATGTTTAAAATTCTACTTCTTACTTTGTTATCTGTGATGCTCATTGGAGAAGTAAGTACAGTTTAGAGAACTATATACATATTTTTATTACATATATTTATTTAATAATTTTGCTTGTTATTTCAGTCTCTACAACAAGGGCCACCAGCAGGTAATAATACAACTTTTATACATATTTTTAATTTGGTGTTGTTTTAAAAATTTCACTTCTATAATATCAAGCGCTCTCTTAAATCAAATAAGCAGTTTTTATGAAATAACATATATTAGTATATATTGTAATTAAAATCTTAACGTACGGTCGTTTAAATATTTTATACAAAACTGGACATTATAAAATACATTTCTTTAGGTGGCGGAGGCGCAGGTGGCCAAGGGGGCTTTGGAGGTAAGCGAAATATAAAATTCTAGAAATAAAAACCGTTGCCTCTCACACACATCGAGATGAATTCTCAATAACAAATGTACGTTTAGTGAACACTTGACGCTACTATTTGTATAAATTTATCTGAACTTTCTCTCCGTATGCGGAATTCAATCGGATTAAACTGGGTGGCAACAAAAACATGCAAATTTTCCAAAATATTCCATGATACATAACAATATTCCTTCTACAGAATAAATCACGACGTTGCAAAAAAAAAAAAAAACAATAAATCTTCGAAGAATGTACTAGCTGTTGCTGTAACATTTTTTTTTTTTTTTTTTAGTGGTTAACTTATAATTCAGTATAAAAAGTATTTACTTTTGTTGAATGATTCTATTTAAAGTAGAATTTTATTTAATTTCACAGGTGGATTCGGTTTTCAAGGTTACTTATATTATACACTAGGACAGACATTTCAGCATATTCATTAAGTTCTTTTTTTAAAATTCATCAGAGTTAAATTTGTAAATATACATATATGTTTTACAGCAAGCGCTGGATTTGGTTTTGGGGCTCAAGGGGGAGCAAATGGTGCTGGTGGGGGTAACGCTGGTGCTGGTGCTGGCGCTGGTGGAGAAGGTGGGGCGGACGGTGGAGCAGGGAAATAGATTGTAAACGAAACAATATCTTGTGACAGAAGTTTAATAAATCTATAGAATATAATTAATATTTTTATTTATCTGTTCTCACAAAAGTATAAAATGAGATCAGAGTATAAGTATATATATGGATAAAGAAGATCTGAGTTATTTTAAATAATTTCAGATAAATATGTAAACATGGATGGAGCATTTTAGAAAACCATTTTTCTAAATTTTAACAAAGAATTCAATGTCATTTCAAATATTTGTTAACCTCGTACAAACATATATGTATACAAAAAAATTGTATAAAATATTTAAAAAAAAAAAAATATGTTTATGCTTTATAAGACTTCTCTTTAGATGGAGGTAGAAATGGAGAGCAGGGTTTTGGAGGTGAGAAAAATATCAAATAAGAAACTTATATATGAATAAGACAGGAGGCTTTTAGAATAAGCTGAAATACTGATCTACTTAGCATATTGATTACGCAAATGGAAAGACTGTACACAGTTTTCTGTAGGTATAATTGTAAATGTCTATTTTTTTAGGTATTGGATTTGCTTTCGGAGCTCAAGCTGGTGGAGGGGCAGGAGCGATGACTGGAAAGATTTGGGGAAGAAAATAGTTTCAACAAAATATTGTTCCGTGACACATGTGGGAGAAAATCTCAAGAATAAAATATTAAAAATTCGCTTGTCCTATAATAATGTGGAAACAATAATATTTATTTTTAAAATTATATTACGAATTTTTTTATGCTTTTTTTTTGGAAAAAAGACAAAATTTAAACCAATCATTTTTATATAACGTGGTGTAACCCTTATTTATCAAAATTATATAAGCCTCTCCCTTCCTCGAAAATGGATTAATATCACATTACTTCAACTATATATGTTTAGATGTGTTAATATAAAAATCTATCACAAATCCCTTTTTTCAATGACTTTATTATAACTAAAGTCATTCATAACCGCAATTTACAAAATGTATGACAATTATTTTTTTTTACAATTAAAAACCAGGCCAATAAAGTTTTTGCATATTTTTTAAATATATTCATACAACTATTTTAATGATAATGATAATAATTTATTCAACATCGCCAAATCACTTAATAACTTAAATACATTTCGCACAAATGGAAAAGGCTAGCAACACTACCAGTCCCAGCATTATCCGATGAGTTTGAATAAGCGTAAATACCTATTACTGTTTCTGATTAAAAAAAAAAAACTCTCAATATAGTGACCAGATAGTCTTATAAGTTTGTAGTCAAAAATCAGTACAGTTAAAAACATGTTACATAATAACTAACACGAATTCATACATTAAGTCAAATACAATTTCGGTTAATCAGATATTTGAATTTTAACAAAAAACACTCGCAATGTTATAGATCATACTGTTACTTAGATAACAAAATTATTTCATTCGCATGCCTATTTTTAATTATGACGCATCTAGAGTACATTAAAATAAAATAATTAGATAGTAAAAAAAAATGAGATCTAAGATTTTCGCGAGTTTTATTCATTTCAACAACCAGAGGTTGCTGCAAAGTAACCGAAACCACGGGAGTATGTAGTTTTTTACAAAAATAAATCACGCGTAGTTTATCCCAAAAATACTAGTTTCATTTAAAAGTAAAAAAAAAAGTATTATATTTATAAAGTTCTAACGTTCTGAAAAAAAAAAACCGAGGCAAAGGTTAGTTTTTTTGTTTCAATGTCAGAAACTAAATGATTTTATAATAACAATATATTTAAAAAAAAAGTTTTATTCCGGATGATTCTTAATATGCAGCCATAATTAAATATTACGTCATATACATATTACACATTTAAAAATTTAAAATATCAAGACTGCAATGAACGATAGATTATATTTGGTATTCCAGAATAAAATATTCCATTGTATATAAAATAATTTTCATTTGCATATTTAAATACCTAATATATTATTCCTAAAATACGTGATTGTAGCAAATATACTAAAAAATATATTATTATAACAATTTTATTTAATTTAATAAGATTAAACATTCGTTTATCACATAATGACTGACTGCATAATGAATAATTTTTTCCTTCATATTGAAACTATTCTATATTATAAAAAATCATATAACTATTTGTTGTATTAAAATTATTACATTCACAAGCGGACATTCGCATAAAAAAAAATATATTCGCAATTACACAGTAGCTACAATAAGAGGTGATATAATTATGAAATGAACAATATAGACAGGAAGTAAAGGAACTTTTTAACAAATTTCAGAACACAAATATCAAATTTAGAGCGATGGTTAGATGAATGCCTGAATATACAATACAACAAGTGTGGTAGGAAAATAGGTTATAAATAACTTAAAATTAATTAAATATATTTATATTTATATATTTATATATATATTTTTAAAACATAATTATATAACTGAAATTTTTAAAACATTCTTTGTGTTGTAACAGGTATTATGAAATCTATTGAATATTTCCATTTTCCATTGCTTTATGCCTAGACAAGGGTGCATGGCATAAAGCCAAGATCATTTCAACCTATAACTACTTAAATGAAGCATATTTTTACTCAATATTTTATTCTTAATAATATGATTTCTGTCCCAGAGAACAGACAGTGTTCTTAGGTATTTTGAAATGCATTTAAAACCATTTAAAAAACATTTATTTTAAAAACATAGCTTTATATATAAAAACAGCATATAAAATTTACGTATACGTAAATATTTTGTGTTTCGTATTTATGATATTGTAAAGAACGTGGATTACAGCAATATGTTGTCGTGTTGTAATAAATGAGTTGTATAGATGGTGTAGTACGTCCAGAATTAGTTGTGGAAACAACTAAGGAGTTAACTTAAACGAATAAACTCATTTGAGATATATTTTTTTTAATATATTAGTTTATATAGCAATGAAATAAATAGAAATTAGTAACGATTCTAGAGCCGATATCATTTTAGCAGTAGTTTATTTTTATTCGCTGTTACCAAACATGAAACAAATCCAAAACAAGGTCATATAAAAATATATATTGTAAAAGAGAACTGACTTCTATAATTTAAAGTACTCAGATTAGTTTTATAACTTAATATGAAGGATTTGTCCCTATTAATGATCTACTTATGAACATGAATATGATAAACGACCTTATAGATGTGATTGCGCAGGGGTCACAAGGCTGGTGAGAAGTCAACCAAAAATCCTTTCCTCAACATTGTAGAGGTAAAATTTGTCTTTATATTAAATTACTGCATGAGTTATAATATTAATACCGTAACTAAGACAGTTCCAGCAATTAGTAATATATAATTTAATAGAATATTCCAAAGTCCAAAAGAGTTTGATTAAAATGGAATTTTAAAATAATGTTTTGTGGGAACGTAATTAATGGGATACATTGAAGTACTTTGAATTCTTTTCTTTTTTTTTTTGGAGATAAATTAAAAAATATATGTTAATAGTAAGAAATTCTTTGTAGTTTGTGTTTAGACAAATTAAGCTATGATGTTAGTGTCCAACAAAGAATTTTCGGTACAATAATTAAATAAATTTTATCAAAGATTTTAATATCATGAATTTGCATATAAAATATATCACCGCAATTAACTAAACCACATTCAGAACTTATACTACTATGAATCATTTAATGAAATACTCACGATCTCCATTCTTCACTCTGCACATTGGCTCTTCAAACTGAGCATTAGTCAAACATTTAAGTACTTTCAAGAAGTATGGCAGCAATTTGTCCTGATGCTGTAAATCACTCTGCAGGAAATATAGTCCAAGAGCTATGCATGCTTCCTGACTGCGAGGTGTTACAGTAAAACTGGTACTGACTTGTGGACATAGCATAAATAAAGTGTTCACCTGAAATTATTAATTTATTTTCAATTAAATAAAGTAGAACCAAAGATAAAATCAATATAGGTTGTGAATCCAACAAGTTTAGAAAGATCCAAACAGAACTATAGAGGAAACTTATTAATAGGAATATAATTGAAATTTATTATTTAATAAATAACAAATGTGTGTTAAAGTGACAAAAATAAAAAAAATTATTGGTCAACATGGCAACAATTGGATGATGACTGGTAGAGATAATTTAAGTACTTGTCAGTGGATAAAATAATAATAATCATATAAAAACCAAATACTAACAAATTAGCTTTGAACATAACCATTGAGTTACATTTACAGTTCATTCACTCTATGCACAAAAAGAAATAGATATAGGCAAAAAGAAATAGAAATAAATTATTAAACAAAAAGGTGTATAAATAATGACCGCTAATATATTTACATTAATGACATAGCTAATATTAGAATTACACAAAATGAGATTTAAAAACCTTGTTAAGAGAAATTAGCTAGAAGGTGACATCCCAAAGAACAAAAATAAATAATAATATAAAAATGCAATAACTTTTTATTTACGTTTTTGCTGTACTTCTTAAGTGTGGTTTATAATATTACTATTAAATTATAAAATTTTATCAGAATAATTAATAATTAGTATATTTGTTTGATGTGAATATTTTTGAATAACAAATAATAAAGGATGAATATCAAAGTCACATGTTGGGTAGTAATTGTGTTTATACTGTTCTATAACTCTACATCATAATCTAGTGAAGTTTTCAATCTAAATAACAATAAAATATTATTTAGTTGTTGTATTTTTTTTACAGTTTTACAGATATTTTTATTAAACTAAACTGAAATACATTTGCATATTGTAATACGAAAACTTAACCTTGAATACGAAAAAAATAATAATCAGCTTATGTCATTGAGAGATATCATGTTTAACTGTTGGCAAAATATTAGAACTTGTACTTTGTGAGTCGTAAAATATGGCTGCAACATTAATTAGCTTTCGAAGTGACGTAATTTACGATAATTTCATAAGGCCAAGCAATAATAAACAAGATTACATTGGATGTTTTGTAACCAACCTTTTCCCAGGGAGTAGGATCGATGCAAGACAGACATCGTGCCAAATGTTGGACCGTTTGCTTGTAAAAGTCGTTTTCGTCCATTGTTAGCTTTTATTTTCTTTCAAAGTAATACATTTTTTAATTAATAATTAGAAAAGTATTCGACTCTCGATCACCATTCACTATTGTATCATTACTCATTGGAGTTCTCAATTTTGACAGCTCGCAATTAACATTTGACAGTTCGTCAATAAAGCCTTTTATATATCGTGATACAGATTAAATAATGTATGAATTTTTAAAATTAATTTTATATAAAATATTTATGTATATTTTAGATCCAGCCTCAAATATTATTAAAACTGTACTTGTTTTTAATCGTACATATGTATTGATTTACTGGTTAAGTTTAATTTTAACAGCGATTCCAATGATTTGCAAGTATTAGGTCATGTTTTATGTTCATAGATTAAATATTAATTCTAAAATGTATATTTTTTTATGTACTGCACAATTGTAAAGCTTCATGAATTTTTTCTCCTCTCTACCGTAGAAACTATTAGTATAGATTTAAAGTCAATTAACTTACAGCAACAAAGAACTTTTGCTAAACGTAGTAGCATTATGTTAAATTTATAGAATAATACTATAATAATACTACAAGTATATAGTGTGGATGAGAAGTATAGTTTCTGTAAGTAATAAACGAGCAATTTCTAATTTTATAAATTTATTAAAAATTTAGAACATTTTATTAAGTTAACAAGTGATTATAAAAAAATTATTATTGTGAAGACAAAATTAAATTTATCTAAATATTAATGCAATAAATTGATATCATTACAAACAATAAGATTGAATAATAAACACATTAACACATTAATATAATTGAACACATTTCATTGGACATATAATTGTTTTGCTTTGTCATATCTTTATGACTGTGTTATAGTTGGATAAATTGACATCACCACTGAGTGTTTTCTTTTGTAGATTCTAAAACAAAAAAACAAAGGAGGTTACAATATAAAAACATTTACTATCAAATTGAATTAAGGATGTGTTAAAAATCACCTTTTTAAATAAACTGGCCATTAATAAGTTAGTTTTTTTAATATTTTCCTTTTTCATCTCTTCTTTTTGCCGCATGACTTCCGGTAGGGACTTGTAAATTTTTTCAGAATGTTTTTTCATTTCACGTTCATTAATGAATTTTGGAGCCACTGTGACAAAATTACAATTTGTTTTGTATCATAAACAGTCACCAAAGCTAATATTTTAATATCAATTTGACTAACACATTGTATATAAAAACCTTTTTTCCTTCTCAGCTCATTGCCTAATTCTCTAGCCAGATTTTGTAATTCTGTATTTGTGAGACTGTTTAGAGTCTGTTGCTTGTCCAGTTGCAACGACAGCAATTGGCGTTTGGTAATTCGTTCGTTGGCTCTGAAAGTTATAAAAATCAAACATAAATATGTGGTCGAATGTAATGGAAAAAATCTATTATCAAGTATAAACAGAGGATTCTATATTTTGAACAGCCATCTTAACTCACCAATTCTTGTTACCTGATTTGGAATGCAATGCGTATTATGGGATGGGATATAAGAACCACAACAATTAACTGGCATGCCTATAACAATTGAAATTAATCTCTAACTAAGGTTCTAACTGGTCTAAATAAGTTAAAATGGAAATATATACCTCCACAGTAAATATTACAAGGGTCCAAACAAGTATTGCCAGCACAATTAGGAGTATGAATTACTATCATTTTCATTTGAGGAGATTCGCAGTCTTTTGGTCTGAAGTAAAAAAATTGGTGAGTTAATTTATACTGAGCTAGGACTATTTAAGGACTACCTTTACCAAAGTTAGTTAGTTATTAACAATAAATACATGTATTATAATATTTTCATTAAACCTTTATGATTATCTTACCGCGATTCATTAATTAATTTCAAGCAATGTTGTCGATTTGAACTCTTCTCAACGAAGTCTGGTCGATTTTGTTCCAAGTACTCCCTAACGGTAAACTCACGAGCCCTTTTTAAAAATTCGTCTGTACTTGATATTTCACTCTCATTCGGACAACTTTTCGATCGGTGATAGTTCTTGCCACATCGAGGACTACAGTTTTTCATCTTTTTTTCAATCTTTCTGGACATTTCCTTAAAAGGTATATCTTCTTCTTTTCGTTTTGAAGGTACTTTTACTATAATATTCTGTAACTGTCGCTCTTTGTTTCCGTAAGTGACTTCCTCGCTGATCATGCTGTCAGATGTTTGTATGATCAGGTTGTAAGCTATACAATTTCTTTTTGTCTTCTCAACGAGTGTTTTAGTGTTGTGATTTTTACATTTGTGCCCCCTACAAGAACAGTGATGGACCTTCCTGCATTGATTGCAGTTTACCGAGGTACTGCTGGATGCGTCACATTTTTTTGCTCCATTATAAGATTTGCATCGTTTTTGATGGTATTTTTCACACTCTCTTTTGATTTTATTTAACACTTTACAAGTAGCCGAATCGGACGAAGTGCTAGGTAGATCACTGGAGAGTGGTAGATCAGATGATTCGGTACACTGTTTAGTTTTAGATTTTTTTGAAGATAACTGAACACTTTTATCTACAAAAGTCTTGCTTGGAATGGATCCACAGCATTCATTGTTAGTCTTTTTTTTCTCAGGACCTTTATTTTCGTCACCAGTAGAACAAGATGTTTTATTTATATCTTGATCCGTACTCTTATCCGTACTCTCCTCCGTATCGAGAAAATAGTTGAGAACCGTGATAATTTCCTTAAAACATTTTTTTCTTTTACCTTTTTCGTAATCTTTCTTTGAATATCGTTTTGTTATGTCTTGAATCATTTCTATCAAGGGATCCCTGGATATGCATTTGTTTATATTATCATCAGATTCACTGGTGGATGGTTTTAATTGAGACGGTTCATCTATATCGGAACTAAATTTGCTTTTCGAACTCACATCAATGGATTTTAAAGATTTTTCGGAACAGCAGGAATCATACTTTTCTTGACATTTTTCTGTACAAACACCTTTTGGTTGTTGCTTCTCTTTTAAAATTTCTGGGTCTGGTTGTACCCCGTCGTCTTTGGTGGATTTTTTGTTGAATGTAACGCGACAACATCTTTCCATTTTCCCTGTATCAGTATTTGAACGGAGAAGTGGTTTCTGTACGTTGCATCGGTCGTTTCTCGGGAAAGTATTGCATTTATTATCAGTAAGAAATTTTTTTTCACAAGTAGGTTTTGTATTGAGTTTACAATTAGCCTTATTATTTAGTTCAGAACTAACGATACCTGCTGGGGTCTTTTCTTGATATGTATTGGAATGTCCACATGAAGCTTCAGGTTTTTTACAAAGGTTTTTAAATATGTTGGTATCATTGCATTGTACGGCTTTCGAACAGTCTTCCCTTAATGATGTGAAATTTTCAACAACGTCGTTCTTTAGCGTTTCAGTCCCTTTTGAGGTAGACTCTACCTCAGTCTTTTTCAACAGATTCCTATCAAATTCCTTGTTTATTCCTCTGTTTTCAGAGCCCAAGCTCACTTTAAGCATCATGTTCGTACCTTGTATAGGTATAGTGAAATTATTTTCACCTTGTCTGTCGTTAGCTTCAGTTATAGGTGTGTTCGGTACATCTGGGCTTGATTGTATTTCTTTATCGTGTTTTTCAACTGTGTTTGTCGAAGTCTCTTTAGTATTTCCATAAACTATGTTTACGGGTTCTCTTTCTTCCATTCGTATAGCTCCTTCCAAACATTTATTGACCTGATTACGTGAAGAATTTTGTGTAATTTCTTTAAATCTCTCGCTAATCAACTGAACGCAACATTCGTCGTTAACAATATTAATATCAGATATTGATGGATCAGATATCTTCGGATCTATGCTCATTTCAGTTTGAACAACTCTTGTAGCTTCATGGACAAATATACTAGGTTTTTTACAATGAAGAGAAAACTTATCATTTCTGTCTTCAGAAGTCGATGATTGTGTTGATTGTTCACTTGTTCGATTTCGTAACGCTAGTCGTAAATTGAGATCAGTTTGTGATGATTTCGTTTGAATATTAGAGCTATTACTGTCCTTTATAACCAAACATTTCCTCTCACAATCTTGACTTCCGAATGTAGATATTTTTCGAGGGGATGTCGAATTGCTAGATGGGGCACTAACTGCATTAGATGCTTTTAAAACTGTATCCACTTTCAATCCTTTACTATTAAGCCGCGAACACTTGTAAATTAATATGTTTTCAGGCATCTCATTTTTTGTGACTGTGTCCTCTGTGCACAAACACACATATTTTATTTCATCTCTGTCTTCGGGTACGCATTTGGGTAATTTATGAGTTTTGTAAATAGTATTACATTTTTCACATTTGTATGGAACCGATTGATGGACCGGCGCACATGACGTGGAACAGGTTTGTGTTCTTACAGGAGAATAATCTTTACAACAGTTTAAGTTAACCTGAACTGAACTATCTACGACCCCAATTTTTGGATGTGCTTTGTGATAAGGACAGCAACAATAGTGGTTATCTGTTTTAGTAAAGTTTGTCTTTAGGGCATCAGCTTCTTGGGTGCATTTAGTTAATTTTGCTTGCTTGTAATGGTTGTCTGAAGTACCAGATGAAAGTGTGAAAACAGAATGACTTCTTTGCCGTCTAGCACTATTGTATTGTTCAATATTAAGATTAGACCCTGAGCCACCTTCCAATCTACTTGCATCACCCGATCCATCATCATAGTTATTTCTTATCAAATCTTTCATGAGATCCTTTATTCTGTTTTGTGTTTTAGTTTCAGCATGTCTCACAACATCAAAAGCAATGTCAGAACTTGCTAGCTTCTGTTTTAGAAATATTTCCTTATCTTTTAGATGTCTTTTGTAAGCTTGTTCTCTCTGTAAAGCCTCAAGATATTTTTGATATAGTTGCTCTGAAGATATTTTATCAATACCTGTGTCAGAAGCGATCTTGTTTTTATTTGAAATATCTGAATCGGTATGAGATAGTTGTATTTGTCCAATCTTAGGTGCAATAGGTTTCTCTTGATTGATAACGGTATGTAGATTAGGAACACTTTGGGAAGTGGAAGCTACAGGTCCTGAATTGAATTTATCAATACGCAAAATGGACTTCTTGGGTTTTAGTAATTTACTCCTTTTCATAGTATCATTCTCAGATGTACTTGTTGTAGTGTGATGTTGATTATACAAATCTAACTTTTTGCTTTCAAAAGTAAGTCCGGACAGAAATTCAGTGGAAGATTCATCATCTCTGTATTTTGATTTAATCAATTTTTCAACAACATCTCTGATTAGTTTCTTCTTTAAATTAGGGTCGTCACATTTATAGTCTAATGTGTTCTTAAGCATGTCTATTCCCTTTTCTAAGTCTTTGGTAAATGAATACTTTGATGTTTTGCTAGAATCTGTTGTCAAACCTGCACTTGACTCCAAGCTAGATTTATTACCAGATGGATTTACTGTATTCTTGTCAATTTTTAACTGATTCTGATTATAAATATGTCCTGGCATATATTCAAAACTCTCTGCATCGGAAACTGGTTCAGCATGTTTTTCTGGAATGTTCTCTTTGTCAATGACATTTTGTTTTCTACTATTCTGCCTTCTTAGTTTTCTTACTTTTTTCCTCCTAACTCTTTTCTTTAAAGTATTTACACTGATTAACACTGGAATCTTTTTAACAGGTTCGTTTTGTTTAGGCTGTGCATTGTGGTCCTTAGTTTTTATCAAGGTTGTTTGGATTTCTTTATCCATTTTAACCTGTGGTGTTATGGCAGTTTCAACAGAAACTTTTTCAGGGCTCAAACTAACACTTTTTGTCATATTTTCAACAGACACACCACCATCTCTCTCAACATTAAATGATATATGTTTTGTCAAATTAACATTTATAGGCTTCATATATTCGGACATTTGTGGTACGTTCAGTTCAAATAAATCAACATCCTTTTTATATATCTTTGTGGATTTTTTTGAATCCGTCTTCTTACTTTTCATTTTAACATCACTAACATCAACTGGGGTTGATTGTGCAGTTGGTGGCCCTAAGTCTGAATTGTGTTTTGTTTCATTAGAGTATTGCTGTTGCAAAGCCATCCTCTCAAGAGTACTTAGACTGGAAGCTGAATTTTTTCTGTCACTTTCATTAGCATAGCCAACATCAGCTAAGGAGTCCCATTCAAGCCTTCGCTGCGATGTTACACTACTTGTCGGTGAAATGGGTTTATTCATTGAGGTATCAAGGGTGCAATCATGGGCTGGAAATAAAATAATAAAGAGTGTGTATAAAGAGATTTTAACCTCATTTATTCCTTAATCCATGCAGATTATTATATCCATACTAAATGTATGATGTCTGAACATATAAAATGGTCTTTCAAACAATCTCTGTTATAGAACTGAAGATTATGATATGATGATGATAATGATGAAATAAGACTACATATGTATATACAAAATGATTTGTACATAATCAAATTGAAAACATACATTTCTGAGACTGAACATCATTTGATTTATCAGAGTCATTGTCAGAACTCTGACATTGATGTGTCGGTGCTTCTTCACTTATGATGGGAGGGGACACTGAATCAATCTTTGTCCTCGCATTATCTTCCTATAAAAGAAAATACATAAAGTTAACAAAACAACCATTTTTACCTTTATCATACAACAGAAATTCCAATATAAATTTTAGACACTCCTAATAGTGATTTTAATACTTTAAAGAATTATTTTGTCCAAATGTGTAAGAATAAATGTACATGAAGAAGTGACCAATACACATGTACATAGTAATAGTAGAAATGTAGATAGTAATAAAAAGGACTGTGAAGGAAAACATTGTGAGGAAACCTGATTGTATAATATCTCAAATTATAAGATTGAAATCGCCAACCCATCTTGAGCAAGTGTGGTGATTAATACTCTAACCTTCACCATGTGAGAAGAGGCCTTTGCTCAGCAGTGAGCTCCAATAGGCTGATGATGATGATGAATAAAACTAATACTTATTCGGTTTACTATGCGTTTATAATAATTTTAAACAACACATTTCCGACGTTTTGAGATAAGAATGAATCATTCTAATCTGTCTGTGAGTGATCACGATTGCTGCAAAGTAACAGAACATTGGTAGTGTGTTATTAAAAATAATTATAAATTCATAGTAAATCTGAAAAATATTAGTTTTATTTCAATAAATACTCGCAAAAGTCTCAGATCTCATAAAGCAAATAGTAATAGGAAACATGTACATGTAAATAATAAATGTACAGAAATTGAGTCTGAGCCTTCTTTGTTTGCCCTTAAATCAATTTTATGATTGTATTCATAGAATTACTAGATAAGATTTTCCAAAACTCAGGTACCCATTTTCAAAATAATGAGGCTCTTGTGGTCTTATTGATCAACATTAAACTCAATTTGTAGTACTCCAAATGAGTTCTAGGCCACACAAACTTTCAAATGTTCACATATTATTTTATCATAATATATTTTACAATCAGAGACCATATTCATAAACACTTGATTAATACATACAAGGCATTATGTTTAGTATTGAAATCTGAATATATTTCAGAAATATTACATTAATTTAGAGAAATTATAATACATACTTTCAGAATAAGACAAACTAAAGACTCAAGCAAATAAATAGCAGTAATAACTGAGATTGAAACAAGATTGTTTTCTATTATACGTCATAGAGCATTACATATCCGTTACCTTGGAAGAACCAGGTTCAGGAATTGAACACTTGATAGAAATCCTACATAGTTCCGTCGAAGATTCACTTTTCTTATTATCTCCCGAGTCAGAGGAATCATACTGTGACTTCATTCTCCGCCAAAATATACTAGAAGGATCTTTTATATCACTTTGTGTTGTCGATAAGGAAAAAAATTGCTCTAAGTCTCTTTTTCTACCAAACTTTTTGTAATATTCCAAAATTGAACTATTTATCGCAGAATATGAATCTTCAATGTTGTAATCAAATCCACTTTTTGTATCCGTCTCATCTGTTTCCATTTCTATACTTTATATTAAGAAATAATAATTCTCTTAGATAATTTAGACATTACGAGTTAAATTACAAGTTAAAACAAATATAAATTTTAAAAATCAACTGATACTCTTTCCGTTTTATTTTGATACTAAATAACGACATTTGTATTTAGGTTGGCTATGCTCAATTAACGTTCCGTGACCTATAAACTAGGTTCCATTAGTTTTTTATAGATTGTTTATCTGATATTCTTTATTACAAAAATGATTTCTTTTAATACTATTTTCTAAATTTAAAAACTTTAATTAAAAGTTAGATTATATTATTGGGGCAACAGGATGGATGAAAATAGCGTCTATATTTTAGAACGATATACAAAATAACACCACTGTCAATGTCAAAAGATGGATGGGGTTGATATGTGACGTTTTCAAATTAAAATAAAAATTTGCTTTTTCTGTCTTGGAAAATTAACTATTTTACTAGGCTTAAACTTAATAAAAAAATAATCCTAAAATGTCTCGTCAAACTTCAAGACTCGATGCGAAGAAAGTGGTAATTATATTTCAATAAATGGTCTAAAAATGCTATGTCTGCATTAATTAATCGTAACTTGATTTTTGTTTGGTAGAATTCTGAATTATTAACACTTACGTATGGAGCATTGGTATCACAAATGTTGAAAGAGATAGATAATCCTGAGGATGTCAACAAACAATTGGAGCGCATTGGTTACAATATGGGCGTTCGTCTTATCGAGGATTTTCTAGCCCGGACACCTTCTACACGATGCCTCGAAATGCGGGAGACTGCTGATAAGATACAACAGGCTTTCAGGTTAAAAACTAAATATTACATAAAATATTTGCAATTAGTCTTTATTAATGGTAATAACAGTAACTGAGCAAAACTGATCTGCCCTAACTGTAGTAATATATATAACGACACTTAATTTTACAGATTATATTTAAACATGCAGCCGGTTGTAACAAGTTGGAGCAGTGCTGGTGATGAATTTTCATTAGTATGGGACCAGTGCCCATTAAGTGAGTGGGTTGAAATGCCCAATAATGGGCTTAAGTATTGCGCTTTGATACCTGGAGCTATCAGAGGTGCTTTACAGATGGTGCAGCTAGATGTGCAGTGCTGGTTTGTACAGGCAAGGAAGATATCTAACAAATAACTATATTGAAAATCATAAGTCACTTACAATACTTGAATTACTTTAATTTTTAAAAGAAAATATAGATGGCGACTGAATGATAATTACAAAACAATAAACTACAGAACTCTCCTGTAACATTATATTAGTTGTACCATTATGTACAAGAGTAAAAGTGAATCAATACATGCAACTAAAATGCAATGTTAGTTTCAAATTACTTCAGATTAAAGAATGATATAAAAAAATATATATAGCAAGATTTATTAAAATTGTTTTTTTTTTATTTTTTTTAGTGTTAATGTAAAAGTTTTCATGAAAAATGTATTTTTATTTTAGGATTTACTTAAAGGTGATCCTATCACTGAGCTGAGAGTGAAGTATATTAAGAGATTAGAAGACGCTGTGCCAGCTGGTGAAGACTAAATGAGTTAAATAGTTTTGTCCCATATTTACGATATAAGTTATGTTGTATAATTTGTCTCTTCTTGTATTATGTTCATGTGTAGTACACATAGCTTACCATTGAGCTACATTTGTGTATTGAGAAATAAATCCTATAAATAATACCATCTGCTTATTTATTATTCACTTAATAAGAGCCCATTTTTTTTCATAAATTTTTCTGTAGTAGTACAATGTCAACTTTTTTATTTTGTTGGACGAATTATAATCTTGAGTACTGTGTGGAGAAAACATGAAGTATGAGATCTAAGACTTTCATGAGTTTTATTCATTTAAATGAAACTAATATATTTTGGATATACTATGTGGATTTTATTATTTTAAAACTACATAATGCTGACATTTCTGTTACTTTTCAGCAACCGTGATCACAGTATATATCTAAAATCTATTAGTTTCATTTAAAACATGAAGAAGTATGTCAAATGTAATAAAGGCATTTAGTTAATCTTTTTTTTTTTTTAAGAAAGGTAGTTATATATTTACCAGCACCTAGAACAACAAAAAGTATATTAAAAAATAATCTAGGCTAGGCTACTAAGATAGTATAGTAAGTTAACAAATAAAAAGATTTATTGCAATTATTAATTTTTAAATTCCATTCCTATTTTTGTAAATGGCATAGTTATGGATTATGCTAATGTATTTAGGTAAAATATTTTTTTTAAAAAAAGAAGATATTTATGCAGAACACTAGAAGTATTTAAAAAAATATTTTGTTCAAATGTAGATTTGAAATGGGAATAGAATCTTATTTTAATCTTATCTTCCAAGTTTTAAGGTGACTAAATTTTAAGAAGCTATTAACACACAAATATCTCAAACAATGATAGTTGTATTGAATTAAGTAATACTAGTTGCATTAAGTAGTTTTATAGAACAAAAACTTTGTGAGAGTTTACATTAAAATAAAGTACCTTAAATATTAACATATGTATATAGATTAACTACTTTTACATACATATTTTATGGTAATATTGCAGTGGCTTTATTAAATATTCTTAAAATATCGTATTGTAAAGAAATCTCGGTAATCACCAATATAATAAAGTTCTTGTTTCTTAAGCAATCACAAATGTGACTAATGAAGTCGTTCTTGAAGCGGCGAAAAAATTATTCGTATTAAATACATTTTTTATTTAAAAAACTGTCTCCAAGACAAATAATTATGAAAGTTTTTCCAAGGAAACAATTGAGTAACGTTGTTTAATTAAAAAATTAAAACCTCACTACTGCATACGGCGTCAAAGCAAGCAGTTATTCTTGTCTTAGAAAGAGAAATTATAAGAAAGTCAAAGTACATTTTAATAAAAAGACGAACAGAGTAGAGGCAAGTCTGTTTGTATGAACATGTTAGAAAATTTAAATCACTAATTTTTTCTGAATATCGGTTGCAGTTCATTTCATTTTTAAAATAAAAGTTTATATATTATTGCCATTAATAAAATAAAGAATATTATTGATAGGAAATCTGTATGTAGTGTTTTACGTATAAAAGATGTACCTAGTTAATAATTATTTTAAAAACTGGGTCTGTTGTCGTTTAATATCACTCGCAACCCAGTTCTAACATGTTTTATTGGAGACTTTTAAGTTTGACATGTCATTGTTAGTTTATGTAGTTGATTGATTGTGTCTTTGAAATAACTGTTAGACATATTGTTTATTTCAATGTTAGGCAATAAAAATTTCTGTGTGGAATTAACATGATTGTAGTACCTGCTTCGAGTCTCACTTGGACTGTTTGCAAATAATAAAATAAGCACCTCTACAATAGACAAGACTGAAGAGTAGTCTATGGACTATAGACATCGATCAAGTATCGACAATTGTGTATCAATAACCTGTTCAATTAGTATTCAAGAGCGTCCTGAATAGAAAACAATAGCAAAATCCACAATCGAATCACTCGTTTTATAGTTTTTTTATCGATAAGTTATTTTAAAATATTGTATCATGATCCCGTCCTCAGTTCACTTGAATCTTTGTTTGTGAAGTGACGTACTTCTAACGATAAAAGGTATCCTATAATTGGATTACAGATTTACGAATTCCCGTATAAAATTTTTATAAGCATTATTTTATAAAATATTGATTCCATATAAATTAAAACAAAATTTTAAAACGAAGAACGTAATTATTCTATATCAGTATAAAAGTCTTCTAAATATTGTATACATACACAGATGCAAGCAGACAATGACTTCGTTAGCTGGGGCGCTCTTCTCACGAAGTGTCACTTCACAACTGCATTTCCCGCCCTAACACGAAATTGGATCTTATTGCATCGGAATAAAATTTTAAACTACTCGCCATGCAAGAATTATCCCTAAGATAAGGGCGGCTCTAACGCTATAAGAAATATATACAAGTGTATATAGTAATTTTCTCCTGTAGTTTTGAGTTAGCTCAACCTACTTGACTAAAAGCTTTCTGAAGTATATTTTTTTCTCTATAAAGGCTGGTATCTACATCATTTAAAGCAGTGTTGTTCACTTATAAAATATAAACCGAGCTCCATGCAAATTATAAATACTTATGTTTTTTAAATAATTTTGTATATTTTAAAACTTAATGAGTATGTTATGTATATTAAATAAATTGTGACGACGCTTTTCTAACAAGCCCACATTATATCTTCTTCCATATAATGTATTTTATAAAAATTAAAATCAACTCGTATTTATATTTTTTTTGTTGGTGTAATATTTTTTAATTTATTTGTTGCTGTAACTATTGTGTAACTATACACCAACAAATGTATGTCTTTCTATACACAAATTCATATTCGGATTTCCTAAAGTTTGAAATTGAATAACATCTTAAAATGAAGAAACAATTGTATAGAAATGGTATCCGATGTACTTTGGAGGAAAGAATTCTTACACTTTTTGTTATATTGCTCAACAATAAGTAAGCAAAATTTCGTCACAAAGTTATCCGTACTAAAATACTTACTTTATATTTCATTCAAATCTGATTCGATTTGAATAATTATTTTATAAACAGTTTTGGTGCTGATGATAAGAAGAGCCCTTTTATTAAGACGATATTTATTTTGTTATTTTACTTACTTGTCTTCTAAATCTGTTTCTATTTATTATACAGAGTAATATATTGATTATAATGATTTTGTTAAACACTCTTATACGTAATACGATAACAACGAAGTCAAGTTGTATTGCGTACATCAAACAGCTTTATCACAAATCATTTTATAAAACAGTTAACACGTTCATGTAAACAAATGTCTTGTTTACTGAGGATGTAATATTATGTAAAAACATTCTACATAAATTGATACCTATTTATTTGAACAAATACAACGTGATTGTTTTATCGTTTGAATAGTGTGTTTTAAAGACATGTTTTTTTTGATATAATGTTACCTACCTACCAAGTTTGCTAAAAGGCCTTTTGATTAATAACACCAGGAAATTGACTATTAATATATAGATTATACTATAAGGTGACTCTAATATTTTGAACAGTTGAAATTACTTATGAATGTATCCCATTGCTCTTTCAACTGATTTATAGCAACCGCTTTCATTGTTTCATTAAGGGCACTATACTTAAGGGAGTTGAAAGCAAGTTGCTTAATAAGTCTTAGGTCTGAAAGTCGGCTGGCTACACCCACAAAAGCAACGTAAAAATCATCAGACAAAGGATCCGCTTCCCATATACCGGGATCATCACTGGAAAGTACAACAGGCAGGCCCTGAGCTAGAAAAGCGCTCAGCGGATGATTGCGGACATCGTGTACCAATGACAGAACATTATTTGATATGACATTCACTTCTATACCGATTCCTTTATCTTTAACGGCTTTCATTAATAACGGATGCTTGATAATACCGTACGCGTGACCTAACCTTTTAGCTCCCAACAAGATAGCGTCTATAAGATTTTCATCCGTCAATGTTCCGTACCAATTAGTTTCGCCGGCGTGAAAGAAGTAGTTCAGTTCCTTGGAGGCAGATAATAATTGCGGTATGAACTCTATTAAAGGACTGCCCAAGTCCTCCTGACCGACCAGATCAAATCCCGCAAATAAATCCGGCATGTCAGCCTTCAAAGTTCTGGCTAGATTTAAATATTTATCCAATTGAATCCTCTCAATTTTTCTAGATGGTGCGTAAATAAGTTTCGCACCGAAAAAATCTGGGTACTCTCTCTTGAATTTCTTTATTACCTTGTTGTATGTCTTCGCTGTTATTATTGGTGAATAAACTGTCCCATCCAAATCGTACAAATTTGGTAAAATACTTCTCAGTTCAATATACATAACATTATCCAATCTAAACTTCAGGAGCACGTCGTAAAAGTATTGCTCCCACACTGGCCTGTATGTGAGTATTTGAATGACTGTACTAAAGTATTTCATAAAAGTTCCCCATGATTCTTTGATGGTTGGATACATCATGTCAGGGTTGTCGACACGCATAGTGAAATATTGCCTTAAATGTGCATCGAATGTGGTTGTATCATTGAAGTTGTCTCGAACATCCTTAAGTAACTGCCACCTGCCATCACATAACGTTTGTGGCCTTTTAAAGGAAAATTTAAATTGTATGTCACGTAAACCAAAACAGGTATAGAGATGATCCATATATGTCAGGCGCATGATGTAATCGGGTCCCAAAATTCCCATATCGTGAATATGAAGCGCCGCTCCCTTTGGTATGTCCTTAATGATCTGGTAAGCTTTAGATTTATTTATATTATTATTGTACAAGAAGAAATGATGTGAGAAGTTGAATGCTTGCGGATTGTTATAACCGTAGTCTACTTCACGGAACTTGTGTTGCATTAGACAGTTGTTGACGGCTAGCTCTTTATCTGTGAGCTGAGTGTCTCCCCCTAGAGATAAGAGGGCCTCATCTCTGAGGATCTGGGCTCGTTTCGCATTGTAATCGTCGATTGTTGCATAGCAGACGTGTAGGAATATATAGAGATATAAGAAACGCATTTCAAATGAGGGGAGATCCCTAGCGCGACGTGTTCAGAGTACACGCTCCGATCACAGACTGTCATGAATCCGCTGTCATTGTTATCGTATTGGGTGGATGACCGTGGTCATTGACTATATTTGGTTGGCATAAAGGCAATTGTAACATCCTGTAAATTATTGATAATAACGGCTTTGTTATTACTTGATAACCGGCTCAAGATGCGACTTGTTATTGTTAGCGTATAAAATATAAACATATTCATAACTTTAATCATGTATTATTTAAGTGTTATATAACTTGTATATTTAAATATAATAATGATGCTTTTTAATTACACTAATATAAGTACTTACAGTATATTTTATAAATTATGCAAATTTAGCAAGTCAAACAACAAACTGTAATTTCTTTACAAGGCTCGTATTTTTACAATCTAAGAAGAAATTACGCTTCGTTAATTTTGTAGCACTAGTTAACTACCTCAACTCGAGTAAAACGTCAAAAATAGCAACCAACGAAGTACCAACATAATAAGCGAAAAAAAAAGTTTGTAAAGGACCGAAACGATCTCGTACAACCCGCAATTTCTATAGACTTTTAAACGATAAAATTTACTAAAACTCATTTCGTACTGGTGTAAATTACAGCTAGCGGCGTCTAAAAGGGTTCGTTTTCAAAGCTTAACTCTAAAGAAACTAAAAAATAAATCTGAAAAGAAATAAAGGCCGCCTCATCCGCCATGCTGATTTTATGCAACGAAAGGGTTGGGGTAGGTTTAAGTGCCACTTTGGTATGGAACCGCCCCGTGAAACGCATTTGTTGGCAAAAAAAGAATAAAATATGGCCGTCACACAACATGCATGATATTGAGATGTTTCGTAAAACTCGTCACCTTTTTTTTAATCTCCTAATTACTACCCAGGTACCACTACTCCTCGCGACACTCACAGATATCATGACAAACAATGGGTAGAAGCATGCTCAGAGGGGAGTTGTAAGTTCACAAAATATTTTGGTAATCATTGAAACGTGTTTTCGACTGTTATACCTAACAATGCAGCAAAGTAATATCGTACAGGTGTTGTCTTTCAGTCTTTTTGTTAGAATTATAATTACGAATGTATTTTTAATTGCATGGATCTATACATTTTTGATAATGTTCGACACAAAATGAACTAAAGCGATTTATTGGGCTACATAGTTAGTATGTCAAATAGACCACAATTTATAGGTATCTATAGTTTGATTAGGCCATGAAATCCGATTGTGACGCCACAGCTGCGGTGGGCAGTTGGCAACTAATAAATGTTTACTATTTAGGTATGTATATGTCACGGGTTTATTTCAAAGTTGACGTTTTATAGACTATTACAATAAAAATGCGACTTTAATAATGTTATGACTAACGTCACATTTATAGGTAGATGCATATAAATGTCTTCTTTTATATATGAATATTCATAATAACTTTTGCATCCTTGCTTACCTACTGAAATGTGCTCCCTGGAATACTAATAAAGCAAAACAAAAGTTAATCTTAAAAGTATTTATTTGTATGCATGTTTTCAATTGCATATGCATTGATTTACGTTAATGTGATAAACGAAACGTTAATCGTATACAGTCGTATAAATTATAGATTTTTAGAAAAATGACTGTTTTTTTTTTATTGTGACATAAGAACTAACTATTGTTATTAATAATCCCTAGACTAATTTTGATGCAATTAGTTTTTTACTCGAGGATTTAATTTTCCAAGTAGGAATGAACAAACTAGTTGTTAAAAGGCGGTCATGTTTGATATAAGTGGACGGTAGTTATTTCATGACGTCTTAGGAGTGTTGGTGGCCGGGCCATTGTCTCGTGATTTTTATGTGACATTTCTAGAAATCTCTTAACGGAATTCTGTTTAATCTGATTAAAGAAAGTGAACCTTAACTCTTGCCGTTACAGTATATATTACATTAAACATAAAAATTAAGCTTTAATACAAAATCTTCTGAACAGAATTTATCGAAGCAATTGTTTGAGATCAATGGCAATGGTTTTAAAATATATATTTATGTGAATTGTGGATTTATTTTTAATAAATTCTGTAATGAAACTTCAAACCACAATTTAAAATTTTAGCTTTCAGTACCTATTGAATAAAATTTCGATTCTATGTCAGATACGATTGTTAAGTAGTAATTGCCATCTGGCTGTAAGGTCTGTTTTCGCAACTAGTTATTGTTTTTTCGACTATAAAAACAATGTATTCGGATGTAAACAATGATCAATACTGAGGCCTTTTGTATTACATATTTTCAAAAATAAAAATAAAACAAAAATAATACAAATTAGTCATATAACATTCGACTGTACTAACATAAAATATTCATTAATACAATACATTTTACGACTACACTTTGATGTGTACATAGTTTTTATTATATAAATACACTCCTAATGTTTTCGGTCTGCGATGCTAAATTGCTTCATAGACAATTTAAGTTAATTTTAACATCTAATTAGCGGTTATCGGTACATTGAATCTGTTCGCCTCCAACGCTGCCAAGTGACACATGATTTTAAATTACGGTGACGGTGCGGCGCCTAGATAAATTGCCAGAGCTAATTCTGACGCTCTCTTTGATGTGTTTTTTTATTATTAACGGTTTTTATAAACGCATAAAATAAACACACGATTATTTCTATAGTAAACATTAATTAAGATTAAAAAAACAATAATTTACAAATTGATACAAAATGAAGATACTTTATAAGGTGAAAATCGATAAAGATATGTTATATTTTATGTAAAATCACATACAAAACAGAAAAATCTGTGACAAAAAACATTATTATGACCTTATATGGATATATTATTAAATTAATAAGCCGTTGAATGTGAAGAAAAAGAAAGATATCTATGTCTTTATTTAAGTGAACGTTCATTGATCGCTTTTATAAAAAAATATATATTATAAATCGGTTACGTCATGGAATTTATGCAATAATTATTATATGGTATGTAAAATTTGCAGCCATACTAAATATATAAATCATAAAGGTTTAATTTTTGTAAATGACCCAGTATGTTATACTAAGAACTAATAGTAGGCAAAAGATTTAAGATCCCTTCATAATAACGTTAATGGGCCTCGTGATGTTAAACCACCCAATATAAACATTTATTTAATTGTTCCATCTTAACTAGTGACGGTATGAACTCAAGGAATGTTTAATTTTATTCAAGAAACTTTTAGTAGGAGTTAAGACAGCATAATTGATTTGTTTACATAAATAGTACTTGATGTTTATGTTTCAATTCATACTCAATGAAATAATGGGATTACTTAATATGGGAAGACATGAAAGGACAAACGTTAACCAGTCTATTTCCGGTCAACTGAAGAACTACGTAAATGATTTCCGATATATTTAATTAGTTGAAATAATAACGATAATCCTATATTTAACTCTTTTTGCTATTATATTAGATAGAAATATCTAATGACGAAGTTATAGGGGAATGTTAATTGTTATAAAATTGAGAACTTGGACTTAAAAAAATTAATCTTTTATCCTAGAACTCAGAACGGAACAGGTAAAGAAGAACGTCTGAAGGTAGAAGGATGTAATGGGATGTTGACGTTGTTTTGGATAGACACGGGATATATATTTTATATAGGTAATTTCATATCCTAAAGTTTTTCCCTGACTGAGAATTTTTTTTTCACGAAGCACAAACTAGGAACTACTCGCAAAGGTTTTTAAAATACAAATGTACGAATCGAATCGAATTCTCGTCTAAAGTTATTATACAAATTACAAATATAATAAAAAGAATAAAAAAATCTATCCCACTTCCTTCCTTCTGAAGTAATTTGAATAAAAAACCAGTAATAAGACTGACACAACGTATGTATATGGAAAATACAATTATTTTGTCATTTCAACTTTCAGTTGATAAGAAATTATAATGAAGTGTATAATATTGTACAGCAATAACCATGTATATATTTGTACTACCATATAAGAACATAGTCTCAAGGTCAAGTGACAAGAATTAGTAACTAAAAAAAACATGGAATAACTATCTGTTAGTTTGACGTACATAACATTTTAATAATGATTGTTAGCTGCTGGTCTATAATGACAAATTACTATGCATCTTTTCCTTTGTTTGTATATGATTTTTACTGCTATAGCAGAGTGTAATTCGACAAAATAACCTGAAAGTACTTCTCTTAGTTGAATAGAAGTATGAGAAAATACACATTTAGCTTGTGAACTACAAGTTACATATTAAAAATTGAAAAATTACTTTTTTAACATGAACATACAGATCATTTAATTAATAATGAAATATAAATATACAAAGAAGTTTTTAAGTTCGTGTGTCTGTTGCATAAAGCGTTGTTTTTTTTTGTCTGATTTTTATAAACATTATTTACAAATATTAAATAATGTAAACAAATTTAATTATAACAAAGATGATTACATATTTAAATTATTAAAGCCGTTAGAACGATTACTTCAACAAAGATCTGTCAAATGCTAGCATTGGTTTTTTTATTCTGTAAATAATTTCTGACAGATTCATATAAATAAAAAAAAAGAATAATTTCGTAACAAAACAAAAGATAATAAAAACGTAACATTTTTGTTCCATTAATGTAAATAGTGTTTCTTGTAATGAATTATACATTGCAAATATATTTAAATGTAATTTAATTAGCAAGACTAAACATATTTTCCGCATTTTAGTTTAGATACGGCGATTGAAAAATCTGGTCGTTGATAAAAAAAAAACATTCCTAAAAGTTGCCATTAGTAAAAATGTTTATTTAAGGTTATTAGGTTATAGGCTAATACCAATTTGTTTGTCTATCTTTATTTTACTGATACAGAATTTTATTCATTTTTTTATAAGGCAATGTTGAATGGACAGACTTTATCCCATAATCTCTTATGTAAAAAAACATTTGTTATTTCTTATAGTCTAAGATCCTTCGCAAAAGTTTCTATGTTAATAGAGTAATCAAATAATTATTCTAATAAAGCTGTTTTTAATAGCCGTTTATTAAAAGTTAATGCTTAATACCAATTCACAATTTTCAAGATAGAGTTTTACTTATGGTAAAAATAACTGAGTATGAAATCCATTTACACATTAATTACTGTAGCTAATACTATAATAGACTTTTCTGAATAACAAAAATATCTTAAAGTATTTACAACTAAGATAACAACATAAAATATTATAAACAAATTGTTTTGATGTACAATATGACTTATGTCTATTTAATTTTTACTTCTTATCTAAAATCCTGTATGACTTTCTGTATAAATATATCCCACATTTCTGTCCAGGTGCTATACATTTTTGTCTTGCTGTCATAATCTAAAGCGCTGTAATTTATAGAATTTATAATCAATTGTTTCAAAAGACGTAAGTCGGCTCTTTTACTTGCAATACCAACGAATGCGATGTAGAAGTCGTGAGATAAGGGATCTGCTCCCCACGCGCCGGGATCATCGCTGGATAACACCACTGGCATGCCGTACGCCAAATACGCTGCCAACGGATGGTTCCTTACATCGGTTATCAAGGAAAGCACATTGTTTGATATAACATTCACTTCGATCGCTATATTTTTTGCTCTCACTACGGCCATCAGTTTCGGATGCTTCAGCAAAGCGTAACCATGACCTATCCTTTTCGTTCCCAAAAGAATAGCATCGAATAAATTCTCGTCCGTACTTGTTCCGAACCAATTAGTTTCACCACCATGAAAATAATAATTGAGATCGCCATCAGCGCTCTTTAAAACCGGAAGAAAATCGAGCAGTGTTTTTCCCAAATCTTCCTGACCGACCAAATCGAAGCCAGCAAAAAAGTCGGGAAGCTCTCTCTTTATCCCTCGAGCTACATCCAAGACTTTCTGAATATCTGTTATGTTATTATAGCGACGTTTCGTGACTATTAACTTCACTCCAACGAAGTCGGGGTGCTCCTGCTTGATTTTCTTAGTCACTCTGTCATACAAACGAGGCATAAACATCAGGTCGTGAACTGTACCATTGAGTTCGTACAAATTCGGCAATCCGCTTCTAATTTCAATGTACATGATGTTGTCCTTGTAAAACTCTTTGAGACCTTCATAAAAGACCTTCTCCCTGACAGGCCTGTATGTAATTAGATCAGATATCGTTCGGCATATTTTATTAAATCTCGCCCAAGTATGATTTATGTCCTTTTTCAGATGCTTCTTATTTTTAGAGAATAATGTAAAGTGTCTTTTTAGTTTCTCATCGAAAGCATCTACATTCTTTGTGTGATTTCTTAATTTGCTGAGTGATTTCCATTTTGATGGACAAGGTCGAGGGGGGACCGCCTGAGAGAAGCGTAGTTTTAATCCGTCGCTTGCAAAACAGGCGTACAAATGTTCCTCGTAAGTCAGCTTTAGCAGACGGTCGGCACTTAGCATTAGAGAACTATGGACATGCAGCGCCGCACCTTTCGGCATCATCCTTATTATTTGATACACTTTAGATCTCGGAATGTCGTCGTGATAATCAAAGTAGTGCCGCGAAAAATTAAAGTACTCTGGATTTTGAAAAGAATCATCCACCTCTTGTCGTTTGTATCTCATTAGTATTTGATTTGCTAAATTTTCGTCACCATTCAATTTAAGTTTCCCGCCAAGCTGCAGTTGAATTTCCTCTTCTATAATTTTGTCTCGCTCTTCAATATAATCATGTACGCTTATAGTTGTGCCTGTGTGCACGCACACAACAATCATAACGGCCACAAGGTATTCCATGTCCACTATCAACAGGGTCACCGAATGTCATACTACTGACAACGCCTCGTACAACTGAGCCGTAGCTGGAGCGATAGCCGTTTATATACATCCGTGTAATTTCTAAAAGCCACATACTGAATAAAATAAAAGAAAAAATTGTATAAGTTACATAAAGACTGAAACATAATTAGTTATTAGAAAATAGAGGTTAGAAAATAATATCCGTGAAATTGTGTGCTAATGATTACATGCTATGAATTTGATTCGTTATTCCTGGATTGAGATATATCGGAGAATTTATAGGCGGCATTGATTGTGACGTTTGATAGATCGAAACAGATAGTCTATTGCAGTATAGACGTGTTATTACACGTGTATATTTTAGAATATTTGAATAAATCCGTAAAATGAACTTGATAAATATTAAGATTATAATAAGACTTTGTATTTAATGCAAGTGATTTGTATTATAATGGAAATAATAAAACCAATTTTATAAAGTGATATTAGACCGTCCGGTTGATAGTTTGTTACGTAAAAATACGAGTTCAATTACATTGACATTGCGTTGTCGATTAGAAATCCAATATTGCAAATCGTTGTCAAAATTTTTCTTCGTTTTCCGTTATCTAATTTTGGTCCTTATGATACATGTGTGTGTACACATAAACAATACAGAGAAGTTTCTGAATGTGTTTGACCTTGTTAGTGCCATCTAGGGGAGAGTTTTTAAATTACGATACGCAGCGATAACCAAGCGTAGACGCAATTTGTAAGATTGGCATATTTTACGCTATGTGGCACTAGCTGCTCTAGACTATGTGAAAAAAAATTACACATGTGGTGTTATTCTACATAAAACCATGGTGTTTCTTTTTCTATATCGGTAATTATAAAAAGAGTTGGTATATGTATATATATATATATATATATATATATATATATATACATAGATATAATTGAAGAAGAAATATATTTCTAGTATAATTGATTTATTAAGGCGAAATTGTATAAATTCTTCGGCTGAAAATAATTTCATATCAATAGTAATTAATTAAATTAAGAAGCTCTTATAATAATATTAATTATTATATATCAGTTTGTTAATAATTATATATCAGACAGTTCTGACAGTGAAATAATCCAAGTGGTTGCAAAAAAACATGCGAAATGTATAAATAATCTTTATTAATATAGCACACAAATATTTCTTTTTAATATAAGAGTAATATATTTTCATCATGATTTCAAAGATGTTAGAAATGTTTTTGAAAATTACGAAATAAATTTGTTGTTCGAAATGAGAATACAGTTCCTAGTAATCCATTAATATAAATCTCAACTTCCATAGCAATATCGTTTTTATTTAAAATTTGTTCCTGAATCCACAGTTCATATTTATGTTCATATTAAAGGCTTAATTGAAAGTGACAAGTTCAATAGGTTACAGTTGAGGATTACGTTCATGTTAGCCAGCAACAAATTGATATTAAAAAATATTTTATCTCTTCTGATAAAAATAAATACAATAGTTATTTGATTACATACATTGCATATCATATTTAATAACACTTATGTTTGTAGTTTTAAAATTTAGTATCTGATGTTTTAGTACTGCCGCTCGTTCATAGATGTCGCTACATTTACATTTCTCTATCAGTAATGCCATCTGCCAACGAATAGAATACGAATATAATTTTCACAAAGTTACAACTAAATTAAAAAACTTTTTATGTCTCGAATTGTAAAAGGTCTAATGTCTGTCAGCCGAATATTCTAAGGTAAAGTAGTTGAAGTTATACGTTGCGTAATCAGGTAATAAAATTCAATCTCATAATTCTAATAATCTCAAAGCCGTCGGCAAAATAATCAGTGACAAAAAGTTAAACATTTTAATATGACACTATTTATTGTTATCTCACGTACTTATACATATTTTTTTATAAATTATCGTCTTACGTAAACAATTAAAAGTTTGCCACTGTTATATTAATAAGAAAATAGACTGTACGACTTTTGTAACACTTGGAATGGTTTTCTTCATTGTTTAAGTAACATCGTAAATTTTTACTGATTTAAGCAAAATATTTATTGAAAAAAGATTAAAATGAGTCCTATTATGTTTTTTTGTGTATTTCGGGACGTATTTTTTTAATTGATTTAATTTTAAATCCTTTTGTTTAAATACTCGTTATGTAAATGTTAAGAAAAAGGTTTTATGGACATAAAAAACATGTTTTCGGACAAAGTTACGACGCTTCAAGTAAACTGTGATTTAAAAGTCGAAGCTCGTCTTTCAGTCACGACTCACTTCAATGTCTCACGGCCTCTGCCATATTTAATTTATCCTTCCTTTTGTCAATTAGGTACTTCGTATGTTATTCATTATTGTTTATAGTTATCATTTTAATTTTTGTTTCGGCCATCTTGTATTTTTTGTTTTGGCAATACTGTAATGATGTTAAAACTGTTAAAGTAGGTGCATATTGTAATATATGTATTTTATTATTACAAAACAAAATTCAGATAAAATCTGACAAGAAAAGTCGCAAGAAAAATCTCACGTATAGTTATGAATGACCCCGGGGCAGATCGTGACTATGACATTCCATTAGGCAGAGGTGCCTTATTTTTATGATCCCATGCTGGGGGAACATCGGCCTTATAACAAGGTCCCCGCGTCGATTGAAGTACAGTACAGTGAGAGTCAGGCACTACGTGACCGTTCCTCATTTATCTAAAGTAATTTAGATCTCTAACGCTTTCTGTAATCTCGTATAGATATTCACACAGAATTGTGACACGAAAATGTACAAATAAAGAGCACATAAGATTTATATAGCGTATATAGAAATAAATCGTAATAAAAAAGATTTAGGACAGATTTATGTAAAATTGTGCTGTTGTGTTTGATAGACATTGACAATTTTTATAAAATTTTTAATCGTGAATATTGTAAAACAAACAAAAGTAACACAGAATTATTGCTAATAAAAAACTACGCTCGATATAAAGCTTTTATATTTTCTATTCAAAGCGATAACCTTAAAAGTTCCGATGGGTCCTGGACGGAGCGTATGTTTGATCATCAGTCGAGGGTCAAAGACTACCGTAGCAATAAATTAACAGTCTGAAGTATCTAATGGACAGCTTCAAATCACCTTCGAATATTGCCACATGTCACTTCGGTCCCCCAATCATTTGGTCAATTTGACGATACGGGCCCCTGTTTTGAAAATATTTAGACCGGACCAAGCAATTCCATAAGTGGGTTGTCCCCAAAATATTTTCAATTGAATAATGCATCCTGTCACGGTCGTTATGTTTGATGCCGTGTACTTTTTATAACTAATTTATATTGTTACAGCCATTAATGTGTTGGTTGCTATGTTTTTTTTATTTATACAGATTAAAAAGTTTGTAACGACGATAGTCTGTGGAAGCTTGAACGTTGGAATTAAATAGATTTCATTCAGTATCTGTTTTCTGTTCATATGACTTAAATCTTTTCGACGTCCGGCTCAAAAGGCCGCCGTTTATGTTTTTAAAAAAAGTATTAATTTTATATTTAGTGAAAAATATTGCTGGCAGAGCTGTCGGAAATTCGATATTAGTTACGAAATTGGCGAGAATAAAAGGGTTAACATTTAATATTTAACTTTCGCAGATACGTACCTATTTGTATATGACAGTGAAAAATATTTTGTGTAATTATTTATATTTCATAAATATGAATTGTGAAAAATTATGTGTGAGGGATGGGATGACGTAATAAATTATAATGAGAGAGTGTTTTCGTTACTTTTATGATTTATTATTATTGTATCAAGTATGAACGTTATTTAAGGATATCGAACACTATTTTTTCAGATCATGTATCTCAAAATGACTTTGCGGATATTATAAGTGTTAATTTTTCTTAATCACTAGATAAGTGTGCCTATATCTATACTTCTACAGTATTAACAAATAAATATCATCGAATATAATATATACATTATTAAAATAAGAAATAAACACCTTATATGTCTTCATATTTACATGTTACTAACAGAATCTGAACAAATCAGTGACAGTAGAATCTGACTACATTAATAAATAACGTGTCACTAAATAGGTATATGTTTTGTTACGATCTGAAGATATATAATATTAAATTATTTCAATTCTGTGATATTTTAAATACGTACTAGGTGCATAGAATTTAATTAGAAATGATCTAAGTTGCAAATAAACAAGTAATAATTGAAATGTCAATTAATTTAAATATAGAATAAGTTTTATAGCAATATAAAATTTAGCCATTAACAAATACTATAAGTCCACGAAACCATAAAAGACCACTAATTTTAATATTTTATCTGTCTATTAAGTTTTCACTAAGTGCTCGCAGCCAGCGACCAATTTGAGAATCTAGCTATATATTTTTTACTGCCAGGTAATTATTAATTATTTTTATTACATGTAAAATCCAATATGAAAAAGCTCTTTATCGGATACCGCTTAAGCATTATCATTTACCGAATACTTAATTACGTCAATAGCAATCTTTAAATAGGCCATTCACTGTCGGTCTCATTAGGAACGGATGCGGTTGCACAATACTTTCAGTGGCGGCTTTAAATCTGTCTGGTGTCACGTCGACTTCAAAGGCCGCCGCTTCCATTGTGTTACCTCCCTTAAAAGGGGGGATACGTTCTAAAGAGGAATTGTGACAATTGAGACGTTCCTTTTTTTTTTGTACTCTCATTGAACGATCTCGAAATCCGTGATTTGATTATTACGATTCACGTCTATTTTGTCAAATTTCCATCTACTATATACCGGGGTTTACCGCCTTTAAGACATTTCTAACATCGATTAATCTCGATGGTTGTGTAGGAAATCGAGCGATATTAAGTGTAAGATTGTCTGATAGCTGCTATATAAATCAGTTGTGATCGCTCAGCACTAAACCTGGCATTACAGTGCCCAGGATGCGCACTTCGTTACTGACATCTGGTGTTAATGTTAGACCGCAAAAGAGAAACCGCAGTGACGTTCCACTAATTATTCCTCATTACCCACAAAACTTCACCCTACGGCTTTTTTACACTAATTTGGGATCGCGTGCTTGGTTTTTTTGCACGCTATTTTGATGGATTAACATTTATAAAGGTGCCTTCGCATCCTGTCCGTAATTGGTTACGTTTACACGTGAATCGATCATATAATGCAATCATGAGTTCAAATGTCGTGGAAGAAGAATAGCTCTATTGTAATTCTATCTTTTTATTGCTTTATAATTAATATTTAATACTTTTATAAACTGTATTACGTATTTTGTACACGAAAGGATTCTGTAATAAAATGATTTTGCAGGCAGCAATCGTACCCCACAATTATGCAACCGAAATATTCATCAATAGCTAGAATACTCTCCCTATCAAAATATTTTAAGTAGCGGTAGTCACTCTTTAACAGATTAAAATTAATATTCATATAATAAAAGGTGCTAATTAAAACGGTGCAATTAATCGGAATAAATATCGTAAATTAAAAGGATATGTGGGTAGGAGTTAATGTGAACCATACAAATGAATGGCAATTTCAATAATATTTTAAGTCTAATAGTACAATAACAAACGTATCAATAGCCATCTCAAATATATATGAATTAAACTAAATGTATATGAACATTGCATTGGAATATTTTTTCGGTAAAAACGGGGCAGTTGCTATTACAGATTCAGATTAGACTAAAGAAATATATACCACAACATTTGTGTTCTTATCTCAAAAGGCGGTTCCAATTTTTTAGATAAAAACAATGAATATCAAAATGTTACTTAATTACAATACACAAAGTAAGTCTTTTTATTTGAATAACAACGCCAGTGTACTTTTTTATTTAATTTAAAACTATAATTTGTCGTCGAGGTCATTTCGACCCTACTTCGTTGAATTCCTCTAAAGCTACAAAAGGACATTAGCAATAATTGTCGTACTATTGTTATTGGCAACAGTTGCGAATACAATTAACTCGAAAAAAAAACCCAACATGACATAATATAATTTGCTGTACAATGGCGGATGTCACATTGTTTTTTACTGTCAAGATGATATGTTCTAATTATAAACAGCCGATGTCACTGACATATGTAAACTTATTAATTGTGTTATGAGGATTTTTCGTCAAAGAATCTATAAATCGTAACATAATTATTTCTTTTATATTGTAAACATTGAGTTCCTTTTCTTTGTATTTTTAAACACATAATTTACTTTTAAGTTTTTAGTGATTGGGTAGTATTTGGGTTAAGTAGGTACTATAATTTATTTATCAATTAAAATAACAATATTTTGAATTCTTGGCATTCACTTTTAATTTCCTAAATTTCGAAGTTTTCTAAAAACACATTTTAAGGATATATTAAAATTTGATATTTAAAGATAGCGCGTTTTAGGACGTATGTTTATTTTGTAATAATTGTAACTATTATAATATATTTTGATTCGCAACAGTGAATATAATGTGTTTACAATATATATATATTTTTTTATTTTATTATATTTCCATAGTATTTCGTGCTTTTAAATGTTCATGCTGCTATGTTTTTTATTGTTCAATTCGACGTTTGCAAGCAAATAGCAAATACTCAATCAGACTTATAACCTCGTAATAAAAATGAATTAATATTTTCGAATCACGTATTGGATTGCAATCACGAATCAGTACTGATTGGCTTTGAAGCATTGTTTGGTTGGTAAGCGAACTGTTTGCTTCGGCTATTATCTACAGAACACGCACATACAATCACTGGACGCGGCCGTGTCATTAATGATATGATTTTCTAATACTATCTATTTGTCATACATCTCTTTTTAATATTATTATTTCCCTGTATAATCTTTTGACGTCTAATGTATAAGTATAAGCTAGGTTTTCACCTTATGGATGGTGGTGGATTTTGAATACCTAATATTAAAATTAGTGCGTATAATAATATATATGAAGAAATACACATATAAGTTCATTATTGAACTGGTCAAAGTTTGATTGTTTTTTTTTTTAATAATATGGCTTCATTCCCACTGGAATCGTGGAATATTTTGCCAATGTAAAATTTTTTATAATTTGATTGTTTGAATTTACCATATATGTATATATGACATCCGACATTGCCAATTTTATCAAATTTTTTACAATAACATTGCCCACAAAAATAAAATTCAATGAAGGTTTCTTTATTTGTAATTCCTTGCAATAAATTATTTAATTTTTGTAATCGCAATGCCTATCATTATAATAGGTATAAAAAAATACTAAATAACTAAAATGCTAAACATATATATTATTAGGATATATGTATGTTTACTATCAAACGCGAAAACATGTCAGCCAATTCCCATCGAACAATAGCCATAATTTGTGGGGACAGTGATTGTTACTATGTAGGAGTTCGTGCGTACTTTTGGGAACGCCAAAAGCTTCGTATTTAAATATGTATGCCCAAAATATAATTAGACATATTTACTGTCTGATATGAAAGTATACATGAAGTTGAATATATCTTATTATCTATGTATAAAAGTTGTATTGCTAACCTTAATTATACGTTACAATTGTGTTTGCGTAAGTAAAAACTATACAAACTTACCATATATTCTTTCTTCGTAATAAATATATTATATAAATAAAAATTATAAAGGTAATAATGATGAAATTAGATTGAAGACGTCAAAGCAGCTATAAATTCTAGGTACCTACATGAAATGAATAATTATATGACGAAAATATTTTTTTTTATGACTAAACGTTCAATATTATTTATCTGTATTTATTTTTTTTAAACAAAACGTCTGTGCCTTCTCCCGCCTGACGTTCAACAGAATTTATTGATTCGCCAAATGAAGTGATCGCACAACGGCTGCATCATTAGCGTTCGTTGTAATTGAGTTTACTCAAATCCGTATATTTAAAGCAATTGATTCCCCCGCGTTGATTGCAATGAAGTCTTTCAATTTTAAACTCTGTTGTGTATTTTGATTTCCAACTAGATTTTAAAGAAGCGGTCAATGTTTATATTATAGACGAGTCATATGTTTTTCTGTTGTTTTTTTTTTTTATAAGTGCTCTAATAGGACAAAGTCTACAAAAATACAGAAAAAGATTTTATATATATATAAAAAAAAATATATTTACAGCAACAATGTATAAATACAAAAACGGCAGTGTATGGGTCATAAGATTATTTTAATGTTTCACGTTACTTTCTTTTATTTGTTGTGACGTTTGAAGATGTGATGTAACAATGATCACGAAAGGATACCACTTCCTCTGGTTTGATGACGAGCTCTGCCTTTGTGGAGATCCATTTTCGAACTTACTTTTTTGTGTTTTTTATTTATACCACAACATATTATATTAAACTTTTAATAAGCCTGTGAAAATATATTTTGACATAAGCAATGGAGGGTTGCCATCGTTACAATCAAAACTACCCACTGTTTAAATTTTTTTGAAAATTTTCTCTTAAATCAAGAGTTCATTGTAAAAATATAAAAACAGAAAAAAATAAGCTCATCGAAAAATTGGCACGTTTCTTTCAGATACCAAATAGAGAAGAGTATTAAATATTAGTTCAAATATATATTTTTTAACATTCGATGTAAGCTACATTGGTGTGTCATTAAATATAAATATTACACAAACTATAATTATTATAGTCTGTATTAAATTAAGAAGATTTCACATTTCACTAAACATATTACTGTCACAATCATCCTAATGACGTGATGATTTGTAACCACATCTTTTAAAAGCTAACTAAATAATACATTCGGTTACCCGAAGCGAGTTATTATACGAAACACGTCTTTAAGACCGCGGCTTATGTATAGTACAAGAATATTTAAAGTAATCATGGCATAAGTACGTTTTTTGTATAGAATAAAAATAATCTGTTCAGCTCCCGTTTGCAATCTGTCGCTTTTTGAATAAAAGACCTGTGTGGTTGCTCCTGCTTTTTTTAAATAATATTGAATTCAGTAAAATTATTCAACAAGTTGACGGGGTTCTTTGTGTTTGCAATAAAATTACGTAGTATTTTTCCTCTTTTCATCATCATAATTCTTTGCATTTTTTTTTTCAGAATGTCCAATACGAATGAGCATTTACAATTTTATGCTCGTAAATAAAAATGGACTCTAGCATTATAGCTTTTTTAAGGGTAAGGATTTTGACAGATGTGTATGTTAAACCTTATTTCCGTTGGTGTTAAGTTTACCACAGTATTATAAGAATAGTTTATTTATAAAATCTAATTCCATTTTTAAATGTTTTCATAAATTTGATATTTTTAACACGACATTGCCAAATCGCATAAAGATTTAAAATCGTGAGGGAAATGCATTATTTTTAATGAAATACTTCGTTCTTGCAAACGTAACTGTAAACTAGCTGTCTAATAAAAGTTTAATTTTGTATATTAATGTTAATAATATTCACATATACGTAAAATTCTTATATTGATCGGTTTCTAAACGAAACTTGGGTTTATTCAGAATCTAAAGGCTGGTCGGCGAAGAGTATTTGTTGGTCAATTTAATATTTAGCAATTCTTGGGAGGCTACGTGACGCAAAGTCAAATGCAATATTCGGGTTATTTTATATCATTTATAATATATTATTATTTTCAAAAATTATTCTTTAAACCAAACAGTAAATATAAAAAGTGAATATATTTCGGACTTTATCGAAGCTTTTCGAGTTTACAGTGTGAGACGTGTAAAGAGGCCATTACTGTATTTTGGTAACCCCTCCCATGAAAACTCGTTTCGAAGTTGGAAAGACAAAAACTGTTATTCTGGGAAGCTCTGGATGGGCGGGCGTGACATTACTACTACGTAATCCATAAAGAAAATGGACTCTATATTAAACTTATTAAGGCTGATATTATAAAATTTATAGCACTGCAGTCGGCTGCGTTATGTGAGAAAATATAAAAAATTCAATAGTGCATTACCGACATGCGCTAATAGCTGTTCTGTAACTTTTTATTATTATTTTAGTACCTTGTCCAGACATAATAAGTCCTAAGTTCTACACCTGACGTATTCTTGAAATCATACCCCTACTAAGGTTTTATAAGTACTACTATTATTGTCTGCATTAACAAGCTATAGCAGATTTGCGATCGTCTAAATCGCTGTCTTAACATACTATTATGTTACATTAGCTTTGTCAATTTTATATATATTACATTAGCTTTGTCAATTATATTTCAATTGCTCATCTAATGGGTAAATCGGAGTAAACATTAATGGTCTCTTGACAGTTCAACTGGCGCCAATTAAGGGGACAATGTAAATTTATAAACGCAATATCTTTTAATTGTTCGACCATTATATACTATAAGAACACTTTTTATTATATACAATAATGGGTTATTTTGTCTTCATATATATTTCTCATTAGAATCGGGAATACTGAGAAAAATTTATAAATGTCAGAATATAATATTGACGTAAATGTCAAATATATTATTATTTATTTTGGATAAAATATAGTAAATATTCCTGCATTTATAAACAATTCTCCGAAATGCTGCGGGGCGTAGAGTATAAACGTATTTTATTGAAAATAATATAACTGAAAATAAATCCTTATTTTGGAATTACGTTTATAGGTCCCGTTACGTTTTATATTTATATACACATATTTGCAAATAGTAGGGGATTTCCTGGTAAGTAATGCACATCGATCGATACATATGTATTTTTATTTACACAATTAGCGCCATTATAAATAATTAAAGTACCTATAAATCGATACATTACGTAAATACTCAAAAGCTCGTAAATTATTATCGCAGTTGTGGCTATGCCGTCGCGACACATTTTTATTCCATAAATGAAAACAAGCCTCAAGTTTTCAACATTATTCCCAAGTAACCAAGTGACTTGTATTTGTAGAATATTAAATACATTGTGTTCAGTTTTGAATATATGAGGTACTGGCTGCAGAATTTAGAGAAAATAAAAAAAAAATAAAACAAATACTAAATAAGTGGAAGTCGTCGTAGTTACCAATTGTACATATTTTGGTTTCAGTTAAGCGTATTAGTCGCAACAGTTTTCATTACAAATCTTACATCTATTATGTATGGTAAGTGGGGTGACCGTTTCAAAAATTTAAGAAGTTAAGAAATATCCTAATATTACATTAGTTTTAAGTTTCTATGTAATATCAAGTTGATGTTATTGAATTAATAATACAAGTTTTCTATTTTTAAATATTAAAAAAAAAGTTAGAAAAATAAATCTTCAACTGAACATTTTTAATCAAATCAGCCAGCAACAAGTATAGTTTGAAAAACATCGATCAAATAAGACCTACACATATAGAGTTATGGAATACGTAAAATATATAAAGATATAGTTCGCATAGTTGTTGACAATAGCTTGCAAACGTGGTGGACGTGAGAACATGACCCAACTTACTTAAACACTGTTGTGGGTGTAAATAAATAAGTAGCCACACATCTTGGACACTATATTTGCAGCACCCCATTCTACATGCACCCTAGTGCATGAATAATCAAAACTCATAAACACTCACAACTCTAGCTGTAACCCAAAGTGTTGTCATTTGCTAGGGAAATGTCGATAAATATTGTATGATATAATGTGTGGCTGTAAAATTATATGGAAACCTCCACAATCTATCCGTTACAACCCTTATACTAACATTTATATAAGTGTCGGTAACAGATAAAATTAAAATGAATTGAAAGTTTATTGTATTATAAAATGATATACTTTATGTACATCTAATTCTTCATCTTATAATCTTTAATAATAAAGAAGAAATTAATGTTATATAATTAGTATTATGTATATAATAAAAATACCTAACCAATACTACATGAAAATCGACATCACTCCGCTGAAAGCGGTCTCAATACGAAAACTTACAAAATGGCGTCCTGTCAGTTCAGTTGGCGCCAAATTAAACCGACCATGTATCATATCTCTTTGATCTCTGCCCTGCAGGAGTGTTTGTTCAGCCACGTCTCTGTTTTTTCGCGTTGAAAAGATCTCGTGAATGAGAGACTGTTTCAATAGAAGATTTATATCGACGGATGGCGTATAGCAATTTGTGGGTAGACGTAGTGATAAACTGCTGCGTGTTTGTTGTTGGACTTGTTGCGAGTCAATATTTGTGTTTATATTTAGTATACAAATCCCAGTTTCCATATTCAAAATTGGAACTTTTAAATAATATTTTTAAAACATAAAGGTACAGATATTTTGTATCATTGCATAAATTGCTGCTAGATATTTGACTACAACAATTATTTGTATTCAACTTTTTAAGTTCAATAAAATATATTTGAATAACACGTAAACGGAACGTCAAATAAATATTGAAGTATATTAAGTTTTTTGAAACGTAAAATTCATACTTACAACACTTTTTTGACGTGGATTAAATACGTAAAATGCGATCCCGGTCGACATGCTTTAAATCAATATTATTTCAAAGTAAATGTCATACATAGAATGTATATTATATTAATTTTTTATGACACACCAACATTATCGTTATTAAATTTCTACAGCCCTCTAGGGATTACCTTTATTGTAGACTCAGTCCTTTCGTTCTTTCAATAATCTTTAATGAAGAAAAGTATCTATTTTATGTATATATTTTACATTTACATATTTATAAAGACATCAGCTGCATTTTACATTACACCTTTAATACAGAAAAAAAATCTGTATAAAACTCAATTGCGTCGAAAGGTTATCGAATTAAGTGTTCACGAAATTATTAGCAATCATAAGTAACACGATCTACCAGCATAGGATAATCTATCACTCACATATTGTACCGTCAATCTTCATAATGACTAGTTGTTTATGAATTATGGAATATCCTGAATGATATTAATGTGTTAATTATTCCATTGAATAGATTTTTTTTCTGTTTAATTTGTTAAACACCAAAATATTTTAATGTTGGCATTATTTTTGTGCTCGTCGACATTTAGATGACGTTTGTATGGTCTGTATTTTTTTTTTGTCATTATAAATATGAAAAAACTGCACTTCATGTTACATTGGCTGAATACATTGTGCTGTTTCGGTAACCATTAGTAAATAATTCACTGAACGGAAAACCGTACACTTCACAAAGTGATTACTTAATGAAGCTTTCGTATTTTTTTTTTAAAAATAGAAAACCTTTAATAGGAATTATGACTTTTTTTTGTCCAACTAAAGTCTTTATTCCAAGACGATAATTGACTCTCATATTCGAACTATTGATGTGACAACTAAATGTAATATTTTTTTAACGAATGCTTATTTAGCGTCACGTATTTGTCAAAACTGACTCAAAGTCATTGTTTATAAGTTGTTGAATAAATATTCTTATTCGGAATATCTTTATATCACATGATCTAATAATTTCTAACCGCTATTAATGTAATGACCATTACCGTGTTGATTGTCAAACATTGTGACATTTGAAACCCCTAAATTCTAACAATAAATTTCAACGACCATTCAAGCGTTAACAATTCACAAAATTCAGCCAAATATTTTCTCTAAAGCGCCACAGTGACAAACTACATCGGAAGTGACGTAGCGTTGCGCGTGCGCTAGCTTCCTGCCGCGTGCGTCCAAAATGGCGGCGGCGCACTTCCGCTAGGATAGAATGTGAAACTGAGGGTGATTTCGCGAATAAATTATGGTTAGGGATGCTGTAATGTATGCGATTGCCGGTTATATCTAAGACGATTATAAACTTTATTATTGTCTGTGTTGTTATTGCAATTTTAATGCGTATTAAAGTAAAACTATACGTACTTGTTAATTATGTATCTGTACATTTTTATAATCTATTAATAGCTAACGTTACTGAGGTTATAAAAAGAATAAAAATTTTATTCCTGAAATTGAAATGAATTGTAAAGAAAATTTTAATAATTAATTTTACATAATCATGGCTTATAGTATAAACATATAAAAAAAATAAAATTTTCGTAACTCTATACGTATATTGATAGGTTTTTTTTTACATGTGGTATATTTTCGTCATGAGAATGCATTATGACCGTTCCCTCTATTTGCATTCAACACATTTGTTTCCAGGCTGGCATAGACGGGACAATACACTTGGAATGATTGGTCCTGTGATTTACTATATTCTGGCAAAATGCCCGTAGTTATAATAGCTGTATTTTTAGTGCTCAAATCAATAGGTGTAACCCACATTTTAAGTTAACATTGGTGATGATAATCGAATTAGGAAGAGACGAATCGGTGAACAGATAACGACTCGTAAAAAATTTATTAAATTGATTTTATTTTATTCAAAATTTTTGATAAAACAGAAATTTTTCATTCTGACGAATGTTCTGTATAATATATAGTACAACACTACCTACGACTTAAACTTAAAAAAAAGTTAACCTTTAAATGCAAAAACGTCGTCTTATATACGAGTCACGTAAAGTATCCTCTATATATTATACAGTAAATTATTCATAATACATACATCAGTTATTCAGTACATGCAATTACATCTATTTTAACACGTTCGAAGAAAAATTCACTAACGGGGTAAAACTAATTAATTGAAATGGCTTCACTTATGAAGAACTGATGCAAAAAATATACAAACAATCCTTCGGATGTTGTTGTACATTAATGTAAAAGCAATAACCGTCACCCGCCAGCATGGACTAGTTTGACAGCACATGCATATATATATCTCGTCCTATTTTAGTCTTTATTCAGCAGGTAATAAAAACCGTACATTAAAAATTAATATCGGACCGTGCGCATGGTGTAAATAAATTAGTTCCATAAGAAAGCACGAAGCGTGTAGAAAATAATTTATCGCTAGAAAAACAAAAGGAAATTATGTTTAATTGTGCTATAATATCTTCTAATGGCTACTGTTCGCGCTAACTCAATTATAATTACAGCTTTCGTCTTATTCTATTGCCTCTAATGACATGCACTGTCGACATGCTTGAGAAACAAGCGAATCCAAACAACTTTTACAAGGGCATGCCGTTTTGTAACGCAATTACTGTTACTAAATATATCTACGTCTGATATTATTTAATTATTTAGAATGAAGCAAATGCAATATTTATACCGGGAATAATCAGCATAAAGAATACGAACAAGTGGACATACCCAACAAAAGCAAGTTTAGATTTCAATTGCAGCAATATTCAGTGCTCACAAATTAGACAACAAAGGAGCGAGAGAAAAGGACATCCTGATTACCATAATTAAAATCCACTAAACTGATTTATGCCTCTCCAGGCCCCCATCACTTAAGCCTTTCTCTTCATTTAATTGGAAGGATCTTTTAAGTTCAATTTCCTTTTTTTTGTCCGCAGTGAATTCCAGCCGGATATATGTGGTTCATTTCAAAAGGCTGTTTTTAGGCTCCGTTGCACGGCGATTCAAAGAGGCCATATGATATGACATATTTTATTGTCCATCCTAACGTATAGGCAAATTAGGCGGATATATCAATCTCTGGTAGCGTTTTTTGCGTCATCCTGGGCTTCTCTTTGATGGGCCGCATCAATGAATAGTTAATACAGATTTGTTTTATTTAAATTACTCTGTAATCGGATGTGTTCGTCAGTTTTTACGTCCCCCGCCATTCGGAGATGTCGTCATGAGTCAAGCTAGTTAGTTACCGCATCAGTTTGATGTGAATTTAGTATTCCATTAATATTATTGACAGTTATCAGTTATGTATGAGATAACGATAAGGTAAATACGTTTTGCAGATGTTACTTAATAAATTTGTTTTATATCTTGTAAATTTTAATTTTTTTTAAGAGAAAAATTCTTTTCAGTTTCTACACCTTGATCTTTGTCAGTATATATGTATTTTCTTTTGACATATTACTCATGAACCATATTTGAATAGAATAATTTTAGATTATTTCCTTTTTTCTTTATCGCAGTATTCATTCATCTATATTAAAATCACAACCCAATTCTTCACGGACTCCGGAGCTAGGTTGTACGTTAATAGGCTATAATACCAAACGTTAATTTATTTATTCTTACGAAATGTACGAAATTTAGCAAGTTCATTGTTGATTGTTGAGTATTTTTGTTCCTAGTTAATGTTAGCGCTGGAACGATTCGTACCTTTGAATGAATTGTGATGAATACTATGTAATTAAGTTAACTTTGAAATCCCAAGCAGTTTTAACTAGGCTTCGCCTTTAGCGGTGTAACAAAAATTGTAAACTATCGTTTGAGTCTAGTTGACAATAGGAAGTAAGAATAATAATTAGTTTATATCCATGATATTTAGTATTATAATATACGTAAGTAAATTACTTACACGTAACGGACATTTGAGTATCTCAGAAGATGTTATATAGATTGCTCGTTACTGCTAGTATCGTAAAAAGCCTAACCAATACCCGTGACTTCGAGTGCTTATATAATGGTCGCATATTAAAAGAATAATTTGATATTATTATAAAATAAAATTCTTAAAAATTTAATTTTAAATCCATTCGAAAATATTACAGAATTCTGTAAAATTTCAAAGCTCTTAAGTTTGTTCACGTATTTACGTTAATTATACATAGTTCCACTTTTATTATAAACTTTTACCTATTCCTGCACTTAAAAATCAAAAGGGTTTGGATTTTCAATTCTTATTCTGTGATATTTTACACTAACCACTGTCATTGATCAAAACGTACCTACTATAAACATTGAGATCCTTACTATAAACATCTCACAATTTAAATGTAACCGTCGAAGTTGGTGTTGCTTCTAGTTCACGGTACTCACTACTATAGATTCTGTCAAATTGATACTCTCGGTGAATATACACTGTTATCAAGTTAATAAACATCTTAAGTAACCGAGAGATCAAACAGTGTAGGGTTGCCTCCTGTTTACACACGAAACATATATGTTGGTTCAGTTGATTGCCGATCGAAACTTTACAACTGACCACTAGGAATCGGATTACCGGTTCGTTACGGACCCAAAATTTTTGCTGTTTGTTGGCCGCTAACAACGCAAACAAATATCGTTTGGGGTAGCGTTTTCCCGATATTTGCACAGCCCTGAGGTTTCTGTTTGTGCTGAATTTCTGATACCGATCAAAAGTTTTAATTACCGAGCGCTTAAAGAGTCTGAAAATGTTATTTTTGGCTAATTTTATTCGATTGTGTACATAGTTAATGTGTTTTTTCGTATACCGCGTCCACATCGGAATAGACAGAATTTCGTATAATGTTTTATAACCACGTCTATCTAAACTTTTTGCTAGTGTTGTGTATATTCTTTAAACTTTAATTCAGAATTTATATAAATAAATACAAACGATGGTAGTAACTGGAACACATAGTTGTATGATAATTAGCCACCTCACTAGTTCATAATAATTACATGAACTAAATCTAACTCCTGTTTCTGCATTTCGCATTCAGTGCGAGTTATATACTCGGATATATGTGTGTGTGCTATATTTGATGTATTTTCCATTCATATGACTAACAAGCATGCAGTGTTTGAGTCGTGAATACCTTTGTACAGACGGTTTAGCCTTTGCTGTGAAGTAACGTTAGTGACGTAATGCCGGTGCACGTGCTTTACCTAGTTTTAAACATTTTCTATCCCTCAACTACGATTATCCCGTGAAGCGAAGTAATTCAGGTCTTTTGCGCGCTCTTTGCTACAGTTTTTTTTTTCTCCATGCAAACTTTTCCAGGACATTTATACTAAGTCTATGAGATGATTTTTTAAAATCTGACCTAACGTCTTTGTTTTATTGTTTCTCACATCAGCATTTTCTTACGAGTTTCGTGTGAATAAAATGACACACTATAACATTTCTTCTAAGTAATACACGTCCATAAAAGCACTGTTCATATACATAGGTACTTATATGAAAAATGTTTAAGGGAGAATAAAATTATTCGTCTTAGCATTCTGCTTATTCAAAGTCTATATATTTCTATGGAATTAACAGTCCAATAAACTAGTCGAAGTGAACTTCAAATATATTACTATACACCGGACCATTCGAACCTTATTGCTATGTAAATAAAGTCTATATTACGACTGAATGATTTCCAATTCAGTTCCGTAATTGGAAAGAAATTGATGGCTGCCTGGTAAGGATCAATGGAATCCTTGAATGTAAGTGGTAATGAGTCTGATTAAGCTAAAGGCTACTAAGTTTATCAACGACAGTAACAAACTCCTCATATTAAAGTCCAAAGAAGTTCAGAATTAAATTTATAAGTTTGTATTTACGTATTATTTTTAACATTAAAAAAAAAACATAGAAAAGAAATCAGATGTTTATGGTATCTGATGATTTAACCTCATGCGCGGTCTGAGGCGTGTGTGCGTCCATAAATACACTGCCGACGGATAAATTCGTCTCACGGTTTTGCATTCCGGATCTCTCGGCATCCGTTCGTGTATTAGCATGAGCGCTTTCGATATTTTTTCCAATACAATATTGAGTGATCAATAGTAATAAATTATTATAAGCCGAGTCTCCCTAATGGTCGGTTGTCGATGCTGTAATTATATCATGTATACTTCGAAACGTCTATGTTGTTTTTTTTTTTTTTTTTTGTTTATAACGGAGGAGGTTCTATATATGTTGTCATTTTTAATTCATTTTGATAGTATATCATAGAGATAATAAAACGTTGTAATTTTTTTATCGACATCCTAATATTTTTTGCTGTATTAAAGATTGTTTACATTTGTTACGGGCATTAAAATTTTATTTATAAATTCGTATATCGAATGAGATTGATGAAAACGCATTAAGAGGCTCAAGTGTAATCAAAACGTGAGATGTTTAGGTAAACAGAGCATAAAAGTAAAAGCTCGCCTATACTAACAATAAAACGGCGATGAGAGGGGGATAAAATAGCGAAGCCAAAATTCTCTATGTCATTATGGCGGGCGGCGGAAGTGAGTCGGGCGTCGCGGCGCGTGCGTTACAAATCACTACTTTACAACTTCCGCTATCTCCAGTCGATCTCCCACAATGGACATAGTAGGACGTGCAAAAAAAACCGGCGTTCTTTAATAGTCTGCCGTCACGCGTCGCTGCTGATTTCTAATAGTCATGTTATGAAAAATAATAATTTGTAGGGTGCAGGCCCCTCTGATTTTTAGCGTGCTGCCGGCATTTAATATTGATTTAGAATTATTTTTAATAAATCATAATTGAAAAATAAAATTAAAACAATACAATTACCATGAATTTTCTAAGACGTTAAATGATATAATAAGTTATATTACTTGAATTATACAAAAATATCCCATTTCTATGTCTTTCCATTTCCATGACTTGCACAAAGATGTTACAGAAAAAAAGAATAAAAGATTACTTTGCTACCCCCAACATTAATATATACGAGTACGTACATCATTCAATCTGAAAAAACTAACAATTTTATAAAATTATAACGTTGTTCATCTAAATATAACTATTTTCCTCGACCTGGATAACTAATTACTGCTTCCTTAAGCCTCAAACTTTCCCCTTTAACATCCATCATCACCGGTGCCTTATAAAACTAAGATAACTCAAAGTTTTTGAACATTAACACAGCAATAAACTTTATTAGAATGTCTGATAATAAAAGAGCACTTTATAATATAATCAAATTTGACCCACAAACAAACGGGGAACATAAATTTTAAACGTATTAAATCTTAGCTTTTGTAACATTACCGCGTCCAGTTAGCTTGAGCTCCGTTCGTCTTTATATTTCCCTGTTACGAGGCTTTCTATTCTAAGCGGGGGATGGGTTTGAGGTCTATAGCTTTGGTCCTTTATCACCCCAACAGTAGCTTGCACGTGTCACGTCATCCTCTGAGATATCACTTGGTTACGTGGAATACAATAAATATTTGGACGACTCGTTATAAATTAGATTTAAATACATCTGTTCGAGGGTAACAATTGTTGCGTGAAGTGACTTAACGTTTAAAATGTGCTATCTAGGTACGTTCAAAATTAATATCTGCCATAAAAAAAAAACATAAAGGAACGATTTATTCGCCGGAATATAAGTTGATTTTTATTAAATGTAATGCAAAACATTAGAAACATATTGCAAACATTGTGTATTTGTTTTGGAGAAATAATATTTTATATAGCACTACCATCAATATTTTATGCCCGTAAAAATTAAGTCTCCTTTTTGATGTTTTGTGAAAATGTATGAAATGGTTCTATATACCTAAACCTATTTAAAAATAATTATTTTACACAGGTACATCCTATATTTTACTTGAGACGTGACATTTCACAGTCAGTGTTGCCATCTCAGTAATTCTACATCAAAGATTGCAGAGCGTGGAACTAGTTTATAACAAAAATCTAATCTCCTAAGTGGAAGCCTCGGCCAAAGGGATATCACGTGAGCGTCCACATATTTCATTTATACTATCCTTCGCTAAACTAATGTAAGTGAAAATAGGCACCGATTGTGATGTACCGATAGGAAAAAAAAATGTCTGTTGTTCATTTTAAAAATAATAATTTTATTATATTTTGCGATTATTATTATTATTATTATTAGAAAAAAAATACTATGGTATCTGTATTTTTATATTTCGCTATATATAACAATGTATCCACTAGTAAAATGATAACTCCACTTGGACTTATTTGGCCTGTGCATTGTCATATAGACCGACAAGTTTAGCAGTTAATTATACATATATATTGTATCATTTGACTTCGGCATATTCGTTGTGAAGAAAACAAATGTTCTATGAGCAATTGTTTTTAACTCTTATTATAAATATATACTGAAAATATAATATATAAAGAGTGTATTATGCTGTCTGTACTAGAGTGGTATACGTCTAATGGTTCAGTCGCGGTGCGTGGAGACCAAACAATTCCTTCACCCCAAGATCGTAATGCGACACCAACCTATTATACTATTCGTATTAAATCAAAAACAACATTTCGTATATCACATATGTACGTAAAACTGAGATTTTAAGAAAATATATTGCATTATTTTAGAATATAGTTGTACATACAAAAAAAGTGTATAATACTATGCTGTGACATTTTATTTATGAATTTTCTGTGTTTGTTATATTGATATTTACTAACTTCAAAATAGTACTGTTTAGATTCGAGCTAGTTAGATTAATTTAGTAAGATTAAGAAATATTTGATCTGTTCTTATTAAGTTCTTTAAAAAAAAACTATTAAAGGTGAAAAAAAATTATACGGTAATTCTAATTGACATATAGTAACTCCTTAGTGTAAAAACAAAAAAATATATAATGCACTGTCACATTGTTGATTATCTGTGTTCGTGCACATAATATTATATCTTGATAGCTTTGCATTAATTGTAATAGTTAAACTGCTTAAATTAATACCGCAAAAATCATTTACGACTACGTTTGGAATCTTAAAAACAACATTCAATTACGTGCATTAGTATTTAATATATAAATAATATTATAATATTCATATTAGTTTTTAAAACTCGATATGTCAGCGCTTACAATGAATACAACAAAAATATATGTACGAATAAAATGTCCGTTTAAAGCGCTTTAAGTTCAAGATAAGCATCGGGTGTGTCATATCGCCACCCAAGGCGGCGTCGCCACCTAATATCTATATTTAAGGCTAATCTCCCTAACACTATGATTATACGTCAATTTGCCGCGTCTTATGTATTATTTATATTTTTTAAGAGACTAGATAATGAGATGGAACGGCGTCACGAACTCTGGCTTGTTTAAGCGGACAGAGCTGTGGAGCTGTTATTATATATGAATATATATATTTTCATTTGAAATTAATTTCTTAATAATCTTATCATTGAATATACATAAATAGATAAGTCCATGGATAATATATTTACAACGAGAGATAAAAATCTTATAATATTTTTGGATTAGCTTAAATGTTTATGTAAAAAAATAAATTGAGTTATAAACAAAGAAGTTTCTAGAAAATCGTAACGTTAGTAATTTTTTTCTCAATAACGCATCTCTGTACCATCTCTGTCCTTTAAGCAGGTGATAATGTTTGATAGCCAGCCGTCGCTGCGGGCGTACATCTATTCGTGATTTATATAACTAAATTACACATGGATGTTGTATGATATGATTCACTCGTATCGAAGTCAACAAATATTGTCAAAGCAATGCTCACTTTCGTTTGTTTTACACGAAACGTAGACGTAATTTTGTCAAGTAAAGGCCCTACTCGAAATCCGCAGTGATTGCAGCAACGACATTATCTGGGCACGACTCAGCAATTTGATAATAATCTAGAAACTATAGCTGGAATTGGTCCCACCCACAGACGCGTAATTATCACTACCTCGTGGCTTCGTGTTTTGTAATCGTTTAACATTAAAATGAAAATACATTCCATCTCTCCTTTGGCTTATGTATGAATTTAACGCGTCCAAATATTTAACGTGTTACGTAAAAAGGTTTTAAGCTCCGCATATTTATTATGTTGGATGAATATTTTAAACGGATATCTTCTATATTTATATATTGTATTTATTATAGCAGCGCTATTATTAATATAGAACGACTAACTAACTTTGGAACTGTTATGAAACTTAAACAAACAAATCAAACATAAAGGCTTATTATAGCTATAAGATGCATCGCTCTTGAATTCAGTACAAATTAAGTTATGAATCGTATCAAATGAGTCTTAACTCCACAAAGGATTTATGTCAGAGAATGCGAAATGAAGTTATTGAATGTAGTAAATTGGTTTGTTTGGTACGAGTTCGTTACATCCACTATTCAGTAACGGTTGTCTAAGAATTTATAAACATGCGCATAATATAACAAAATTAAATTCGACTGAAGCGAAACGGTGCCTCTCTCATTAAATTACATCCAACAGTTCGGCAAAAGCTCGTTAAACCTTTATGTAGTTATGAATTCCAATATGCAATTTAATTACAACAGGGGGGACCTCATTAGCGAATAATTTAGAGTGAATGGCTATCACAAAGATACAGACATATGTCTACTTGGTAAAATGAAATAAAAAAGCGGAGCTTCCCGAATAAGCGCCGGAGGCAGTCTCAATCAAAGTCCTGACTAGCGTAGCCTTACTGGTAAGCATGTAGGATAAACTGGAATGGTATTCCATTAAATTGTAAACAACTATTTAGCCAGAGAGCCACCATGAAGCCGCGCAACGTGTACAACAGATGCAAAAAAAAAAACGGCATGTAAAATAAATTAAGGATTTCGTAGTGCACCATGGGTACCCTAATAAGGCTTAGAAATGTCTGGTGTAAATGCAATCCATTTAGGTCACGTTAGCGTTTTTAATTAGTTTCCAGCCAGCTTTTCATTAAGTAAGAACATAAAGGGGATAATTGTATCGGTCCGAATGCAACGAATTTTTTTTTTATAGTATAAAATCCAGTTTTATACGTACAGATAAATTAATAGTCAATATAGATATATGTATATAGTTGTGTTGTCGAGGGCTGAAGTAAAAAGTCTTGTATCGAAGTGCTATAATATCTATATAACACAGGGTTCCGTATATTTTCTAAGCGTATTTGATTTTATTCAGAATTCTGTTGAGGTAATACTTGAATATTACACTTTTATGTAAGTTTTTTTTATTTGTTTTTAAATTTCTAAAATTATTTTCGTCCTCTTTGATAAATTTGAGTAAGTTTTAAATTTAAACGAGGCTAGAAGTACGGTCTCAGAAGTTCACTAGTCATGATTCGTTTTTTTATCAAGTTACAGATGTCACAAATGTCGTTGGCAGTGATCGCGATAAAACCGTCATGGTTAGAACCCATTTTAATGAGGGAAGCATACGATTTTTGAATAATCCGTATATTTGGCTGTGTAATTTATAACGTATGCTCGCCCCGTATAATTAGGTCTGGCCTGGCTACGTTGATTGCTTATTATATTGATGTTTCAATTTTATACTCATTTTTATGGTCATCAGCCAACCGTGGGGGGTGGCCACCCAGGAGGCTTCCGTCTCTCTCGCAACCATAGATGTTCGTGTAAGTTCATCTCTTTCTGCTCCCGCTTGAGTGGATACAGGTCTTTTTGTCTCTCTCCTTTGTATGGTCGAATGTTTCCGTCTCTCTCGGCTGGTTAGTGTTTATGGCGGGAAAGGTTTCTGTAGTGAGAGCCTTGTAAGCGGTCAGTATTTGAAGATATTGTGCAATCGATTTGTATTGACAGATGTTGCTTTATTGGGAATCGGCGCCTGTACCAAATTTGCGGTCTCCTGTGGATCATATATTCAATAATTATAAGAACTCATTTGATTGAATCCGATAGAATGTCGGAATTATTGAAAAAAAAAAAAAAAACATTTTAAAGATAACAGGATAAAGATAATTCGGTAGAGACCGAATAATTAAAATTTTAAACTGATATGCATCGCATGGCTTAATTTAAACCAAAGCTAATAATATTCGGTTTTGATTTATAATTATATTAAACAAGGCAGGAATTTTAAATTCTTATAATAAATTACCCGTTCGGATGACTAGAGCAGGATTTATAAATTTCAGGTATTGTCCTGTGTCTGACAAATCGTTTAGGATGTTTCTAATGAATGTGTCCCAAAAATTTTCTGTCGGAATTTCTTAGTGGGTTATTTTAATTCGTTCTTAAATCGCTCGAACAAATTGACGCGGCGTCCAACTCGAGGTTTGGATCTAGACTGGTGTTCCCAAAGTGTATAATTTATAGAATAATCGAGTGTTTGAAATAATTAAGAATATAGTTCACGGCCACTACATGTATACGAGAATTGAGTGTAATAATTTTGTTTTTTAAATTTGTAATGATAAAACCTCATATAATTTTATAAAGATCAAACCCATATATATTTTTATGAAGTAATAATATTATATCCCCAAGTTATTATAATTTACGGTAATCTTATTACTTATTCTTTCAATATGTTAAACTTTGAACGGTTCTATCGGATCGGCGTCTTGCTTCCATCCTAATCATAGCCGCCATCTTCCTTATAGAACCGCTAACAATACTTAATATAACAAATTTATCGTACAAATTACAACCTCATCTGTGACCATTGTTTTTTTTTACACCAACGTCTTATAATAAGGCCGGATACACGTCACAATTACTATTAATAATAATAAAATGATTAGAATGATGATATTTTTCATAAAGCAATGATATTTTCCTATCCGTCATACTGAAATTGTAAATGTTTATTTAAATGTTCGTATGTGAGCGTCAATAAAGAAAGAAAGAAATTGGAAGAAGAGAAGGAAAGAAGAGTCATAAGTGCAGTTCACTGTTCTATTGTACGTGTCCAATAAGAAAACGTTTTTTTTAAGATATTTAATACATATAGATTGATTTATCTTTAAAATTAATTTAAAGCAATAATAATAATAGTTATGACGAGCTGTATATATAATATACAATGCCAATTCAATATCCAAGTAAAAAAAATTCCATACATTATTTCATTATATTGCCGTTCGATTGTCAACGGGTATATCATGTAGGTTTTACAAATATTTTTTTTTAATTTGGACATGTAACTAACTGTTTGGTCAATGTGAACGCATAAATAAACAGACATGAAGCGCTGGCCGTAGACAAAATTATTAATTTTTAAAAATAATAATCTGTTAGATGACTGGATGCCATGATTTTTTACAGTCATTGCTAAAATAAAGCTTCAGTTATTTCAAAAGGTAGCATTGGTAGTATTTAACTTTTTTTTTTACCCAAAATAAGTTAATTTGAAATAATTCATGTCAATAAGCAAATTAAAGTAAAATCATAAACGCCTGGTATACGTTTTTATAAAGACTTATGATTATTTTTGCAATGAATTTAATTTTTATTGTTACCAAAAGTTGGTAGGAAAACAATTGTAGCAATAGATCTCAACCGGTTCAATGACGTGTTCCGATAATTTATATTCTGGCACATAATTTTATTAAAATCCAGGCAAGTTTCCCAGTCATGCGCCAATCACAACTTGGTTCACTGGCTTTAATTCATCAGCATCATTGGAAGGTTACTTCGAAAAGAAAAAAAATATGTCCCGCTTCAGTTTTGGATAGACAGTGATATAGACATCACCCGAAGTTTACATTGAAAGTAACACAATAAATCCTCATTGCTGCACATACTCAAAACTGTTGTAATGTCAAAATTTGAAACAGCGACCCGCAAAGTTTTTAAGCAAAAAACTTGCTATGCATTTGTTATTGGTCCAACTGAAGTAATCCTCATATGTTTTTTGTCGTCACTGTGCTCAACAAACATTTTCGGAGTGTATAAAACACGTATGCTCGCTTTTACTTGTACAGCGTGTTTCGGTTTTCTAGAAAAATCTTATATCGAAAACCGTGGGTTACACGAAGTTATGTCGGGATGGGCTCCATTGAACGGTTTTAATCAACTCGTGCTTGTGGTACAAATATGTTTCTAAAACGAAAAAAAAAAATAGTCAGAAAGTTCAGCGTGTTTGAAAGTACGGAAATTTTGCCTTTCCCATCCTCTAGCTCTTTGACGGGATTAAAAAAAAGATATTAATATCAATATAAAATTACTTGGGAGATTGAAGACATTTCAGCCGCTGTAAGATTTTTGTCCTAAGAGGTAGCATGTTATATACATATATGTATTCACAAATATAATCGAAACTCACATTAATTGTTCATTAAAATGTTCGTAAATGGGTTTTAATAGTTTTTAATGTAAAAAAATTATTTCTGTTCGTAATTTGATTTTATTCCTTGACTATTTTTATTTACATATCTATGTCTAGTGAATTTGTGTTATACTTAGCTGGACGTTACGTGCAATATTTTAATATACGTCGGTTTTCTAGAAGCTAGAGTGAGATTAAAGGTCAACCTATTTGTATTCTGTATTGTCAATCAAAGTTATTTCAATGTCATATTCAATGGACAGTATTTATCGATTTGCATTACGGAAGATGCACATTTTATTAGGAAAGACCAAAATATGTTCGAGTCCAGCATTATTCCTTAATTTCCAAAGGAGATGGGAAACTCACCTCAATTATGGTTACAGAATCCCTCTCAACGAGCGATCTTGTATCATCTCATATCTCTTTTTTTTCCTCATTGCATGTAGTCCTCTCGACATAGAATTCAACACTGGACGTTTGAAATGAGGAAAACTTAAGATAATCTATTCTCTTAAGAAATATTATGCTATTATATATAAGTACTATTATTATAAAAGCTTCCATAAAAAGTGCTACATTCATGAAGTATTTATTGGGTAATGAATAGTGCAATACTATAACAACAATCAATACCAAAACGGTTTAGTGCCCATAAATGATAAAAAATCTCTATGGTCTACAAGTTTCTATAAAATTTCACAATGTATACAGATTTACTTATAATTTATTAACCACGAAATATTATTATACGACAAAAAAAAAAAACAAAAAAACAAAATTAATGCGAAAGTTTTAGTAGTCATCTTAAAGAACACTTTGTTTCAGTCCTGTTATAACTGGTCTTGAGTCCTAAACCACTATCCGATTGTCAATTTCCTGTTCGCTTGCTTTGTCAATTTCCTGGTGATCAAGAAGTCCTTTTTCTGCTTACGGGATGAACGTTCAGTTTTCTGAATTATTTATTGGATGTTGTAATAAGCTTTTATACTCTACAGTTCTGATTTTGCTTCAGTTAGGTATTATTTGTTGACGATATTCCATGTAGTAGAGTTGTCTAGCAAAGTTTTTTATGCTATATTAAATCCTAGTTATAGGGATTTGTGTTTGTGTTATAAGCATTTTCTAGGAATAATGTTATACCAGTATTCTGCTAATATGGCTCGGCTTTGAAAATAATTCTCTTTCAATAACATAGAATGCTCAATAGATTTTAACATAAATTGGAATTATTAACATTTTATTAAATTTTACATTCCGCTCTTTATCATGGACACATATTTTTTTTATTTTTTGGAGTAATGGCAAAAAAAGCTTTATTTTTTTAAACATAAATATGTCGCTATACTAAGATACGGCTGTGTTCCAAGTCCTAATCGTCACAATGCCTGGTTGGTGGGTGGTCCGTTAAGTAGGAAGCGAAACCAATTGACCTCATAATCCCGTTAATCGAAGATGACTGTTACAATTGGCAGGTCGCCATTTGTACAAGGTATATTTTACAGTTCTCACGATGACAGAAATATTCTATTATATTTACATCTACTAATATTAATTCATAAATTATTTAAATTTGGTTTAAACTTTCCAAGTGCAATAATTTATCTTCATCGTTTATTTGTCATGGATTGAAGTAAACATATGATAAGCTATTTATTTCAATATAATACATAATATTCTGAAATATTTTAAGTTATAATTTTAATTTATTTCGTACTTATTCTTTACAATGAAAAGGTTCAGTGAGTTTTCATTTCCGGAGAAAGAAAATCGCGTCGTAAAATAAAATACTATTAAAAAAATTTATTGATAAATATTTTCATTGCAAAAGTTATATACATTATAATACCATTCATGTGTGATTGAAAATTCGTTTATAGAGAATAATTTTTACAGATATATAAACAAATACATCTTTATCGTCTGTAAATAATGAATTAATTGCGACAACCCTAAATATTCAATCCGTAATTCGTTTAAGAACACCTCAAGGCGAAAGCGTTTAAACTAAGTCTATAAGATTCCAATAGAATTCACAGGGACTGTCAAAAGCCGACGTCGACTCGTCCCCTCAAGTCCACCAACTCCCACTGACCCTTTTAAACACCACCTACCATTGTTATCATATTATAAAACATCAATTTTATACAGCAGTTGAATATTGTATATTTTCATTATAATTCACTTTGTCTATGTCAACAAAATCTCCCTAGAGAAATTAGCTGAGGAAAAGTTTAATACGCTGAGAAACAGTATAAATTTAGTTCTCTAAGACGGCATATTTCCGATACAAAATAATGAGACTCAATTCAAATTATATGATTTATTCGCGATAGTTTTTTTTTTAGAATATAATGATAAAATTGCAAGTAAACATTTTTTTTTAGTAAATCTTGATCGAGTTTCGGTAGTAGGGTGTACTGACCAGTCAAGGTGTTGTGGAGGCTGGTGGGAGCGGAAGATAACCGGCTAATGTAGAACTCTCCACACGATTACCCTCGAGTGTCCGGCTCAGCTCAAATTAGCACTCGAGATCTTCATGCTTCAAATACACCAAGAGATCACGGAGGTTATATATCTTTGGACTGAGATCCACGTGGATTATTGCGTAGAAACGGTTACATTATTTATACCCTAATACTATAGTAGGTTGTATATATTCACGTGGCATTACGCAGTTATTTCTTGTGGTGAATATATTAAAAAAAATCTTGCATCCAAAATGGGTTTAAAATTGGAACGTTTTATACATACCTATTCATTCGAATTAAAAAAATATTTTTATGACAATTTTTCCTATGACTTATTTTATTCAGCAACTGTGTCTATAGAAGTTATGATTAGGAGCGCCCTCTATAATTATCAACAAATAAATTGTTAAGGAAAAGCAAAACTTTATGTGGCTTCATGTATAAAACACGCAATATCGATCCCTTTTATTAAGTTTTAGTTTCAAGCCAATTAAGCCGCTATAAACCTCTTACAAGACACCCCTCGCCCCCCCACATCCCCACTAAACCAACATGGCGTCATGATTGTCACCTACAGCAAGGCAAATTTTCTTTATTTCAACCCGACACGACATCGACCTTATTAAAATGCGATAGAACTCTATTTGAATGAAAACCGCAATGCACCTGAAGATTTATTCTTTTAACGCGTTTGTAATATTACCCCGTTCGGATATTTGTGGGGTTATTTAAAATTGTTCCGTTAGTAATGATGTTAAGGTCTAAATCGGTGATGGAATAATTAGTGAATGTCAGCTATGTTGTTCTAAATAGGTAGCGGAGGCGTGACATTGACGCCTCCAGGGATTCAGAATTATAGATGAAGGGTTGTCGCGGTAGGGTCTAGTGGAGCGTTCAAGAAAGGAATCGTCGGGGTGCTTTGATATTGATGTAAATATGGCCGATTCAATGTGGGGTTAGAGATATTAACACTGAGTTAATTGAACTCTTTTGCAACTAGTTTTAAACGCTACGTGTAAAACGGGGCCTTGGCACCAATGGATACCGTAATATAATTGACAAATTGCTCCTCTTTAAAATGAGATGCTATTGATTATATATAATTAAAAATTTTCCGGGTAATTATTTAAAAGTAATTTAGTACGAATATTGAAAAATATTTATAAAATATTTAAATTATATGTTTTCCAACAACAAGACGAATAACTACAACTATGTCTCTCAGTTCGTTATGGGACTTCGACTATTTTTTTATGTCTTTGAAAAGTTAAATCAAAAGGCCCTTTGCAGAAAATTCTTTTCCCGTTTTCAGGACGTCGCGTTATTAGCATGCCTTTTATGATAACCACATGCAGCTGCCAAATGGAATATCATAAAGGGAATGATTGATTATGATTTTTAATAATAAATCTTGGTTACGGTTACGTCATTGTTTAGGTTTTATCAAATCATCCTATATAGTTTCTTTATATATAACGTTTAACGTACCGGCAAATAAGTGACAGTTTTCTACTATAGTGAACACAATTAGTATTTAAAACCAAATTTGCTAGGTTAAAATTCATTAATTTTTAATGCCCTAAAATTTTTCATACAAAGTTCGAGACTCTGTTTTCGTCTGTCGTCTCTTAATTCTGTTATCACTTAACCCGTAACTCCATCCATCCAACAACGTGCATGCATTTGATAATTCACTATCGTTTTGAAAATTATATGGTGACTAATTCGTTTGTTTTGAATTTATCTCAACTATTCTGATGATTGTCATAAAGTTTTATACATGCACTAGCCTTCATTGGAACACGTCTCAAAGGGGAGCTTTAGTTAAGAAGAGTAAGCCTCCCAAGGGATAGACAGGAATGCTTTTTTTGCATGAAATAGAACATACGTTGACTTTGACCGGGAATAATACTTACTCAGCGTCCAAATTTAATTTAAGAAACGATGAGCTATTCCTAAAGCAGAAAACAGAATTTTAAGTTCCTATAAAACAATAAACTGTTAAATTAAAATCACTAAAATATATATGCAGAATAAATTTGAATTAAATAAAATAAATAAACATTATAACGTTTATTTTATTCATCAAAGTTACGGTCTAAATCAGACAGAGCCAGTTTCATGTGTAGTATAAATTGGTGGTGCTGGTGATAAGCAATATTCAAATGCCATAGAGAGTGATGACCGGCGTGCCTTAAGTGGAATTTATTGCATCGAAATATTAATGGCATGCAGACAATATCATGTATTGGATGTTAGACACTATTATCAGGGGAATTTCCATTTTGTTAGCAGTTGCAGGTGAAATTTGTGCCCATTAAACCTTAATTACAGCACTATGACAGCCCTTTACAAATGTAAATGTCAGGAATTAGAAAACTTTTATTGAATAAAAAAACATTATTTTTATATATATAATGTGTTTAATTAGGTGTGCTCTCCCAAACCTAATTCTATATAGTTGAAAAAATATATCATATAACTATGTCGACATGTCGCTTGTAGATTCCTTGAAGATTCTGTTTACCCTTACATAAGTCTAGTTTGCAGAATCCAAACAAATTATTCGTACAAAGGAACAGACACTTGATATCGTATAGAAAGTAATTGTTACATTATTGGTAACTACAACAATTTCACACAACGAAGTCGCAAATTTTATTAAAACCAATGAGATCATGTAAAGATATTTAATGATTAAATAAATTGATATTGCTCATACATTAAACGATACTTTAAATCGATATGGAATCGATGTTTAGTGAGATGAGCTGTGTAAATCGAGTTCCATCATATTAATTTTCCACACAACTAGTAGACATTAATATATTATAGGCAGTATTTTTAGTTGTTAGTTCCGAAACGACCACATTTGAGGTACTTCATCTCCCACGAAGACTTACTGGAGCTGATTCAACCAGCCCCTGATAGGTGAGCACTTTGACTCATCCCAGTTAACACGGACATTATTTGCAAAGGCAACTCAAAGATCTTAGACACTTAATATTCACATGCAATCCCATTGTTATGTTCTTCCTTAATGTTTCCATGAAGCGAACTTAATAGATTCACAGTACAATTTACAATCAAACAAATAATAATTGCCTCATAATATAAGTATATATCACACAGTGCGTTCGATTTGTAGTTATTGAAACAATAAATAGCTGCTCAATAACTTGGAATTGTAGTAGCTTTAGCCAAGTCAATAGCTGTATACAAATAACACATCTACATCATTAAAGTGAAGAGTCAATATTCCTTGCATCCAATTTTGTATACGTTACGTACTTGGGACTTATAAATTTATAGAGCGTAATATGGAGTTGTGTAGAAGACGGAATTGTCTCGATGTATGCTTAAAGTAATTCAATACTATGTTTCATATTAATAAAGATTTATGTAGGCGGATTTGAAATTGCAGAAATATGGACATTACGCTAAAATATCTTTTATATTGACGAGTTATAATCACTTGTTTTTTGTACTATATAAATTAAATTGTTATTGTTCGTATGAATTTTACATAACCAAGGATAGGAATTCTGATCCACCTGAAATGCAGTTGGCTGTGTGGTGAAATAAAAAACTGTCCGTCCACACGACCCACCAATAATAAGACCATTGTTTTTATACAAAAACAATATTGCGTTTATAAATCGGATAAGCTTTGAGACGATCACATGTATGGAGACGTCTGTATACACATTATTTAAATAACAAAATTCTTAAGTATATTAATACGCCTACAATACTATTGTTATTAAAACAAAACAATTACTTTCTTGCTCTGCTGGTACTTTCTTTTTTCGAATCAATCCAGGCTATCCGGATAATACATTAAGATATACGCAAAATGATTCAGATTAAAGGCTACTCCATGCCATCTTTATCCACGTGTCGGACAATACGATAGCGCTGCGATGGCGCCAGTAGCCGCCGTCTGAATTTATTTATACCCATGTTTATGTATTTATTCATCTTAACATCACTTTCCGCCGTTCTCGTACAGGTCTCATGATCTCTACAGGTTGCAGGCTTTGTTCGCTTTCATATAATCACACTACAGTAGTAACACAATACTAGCGGTAGACAGCGCGCAGATACAACGCTACTATTAAAGATTCCCATTCGAATATTTCCCACACTATTGACTGTGTCCGTTTACAAAAAGATATACAAACAGTTCGATAGTGAGTAAAATAATTATTTTTAACTAATATTCTATAACTCCAAGGATACAATGAATATTTTACGTTACCACAATTCAATTTAAGCAATCACTTAGTAACTTACTTTTCTTAAGCTTTTTATTAGTTAATTTATTTAAACCTTTCGAAATCAGTCTCAAGATCAATAAAGTTTTTGTAGCATATTTTGTATTATATTTAATTGATTAGACGATATATATTTGTACCATTTAATAAAATTATAAACTTTTATGTAAATGACAGGAACAGTGGTGAAATTAATAATTAAAGTCATATGAAAAGAGCTTGATAAAAAGCTCTATTACCTTAACAGGTTTGAACCTGTGCCTGGGTAGTGTCACTTTTTCATTGGAGACCAATATAAATTGACTTATACGGAACAATTATTTGTCAAAAGCCTTCAGCCACATAATACCAGTACTAGTCTTTAGCACGTTTTACTTTATTATTGAGAGAAATTGTAACTTAAACACTAACATAAAAAAAAGACTTATCTGACAAAGGCATGGGTCCAAGAGTTCATGCAGAGTTAATAAAAAAAAAAACTCATAAGGGCTTGATAGATTTCGTCTGCCTTGAAAATAGAATAATCCATGAAGTGATTTATTCTAAGTACAATTATTACAGACATTATAATTGAACGAAACTTATAAGAGTTTATGAGTATCGTTCAAATTGTGAATGTGCCGCAAATGCCAAAGTATCTGATATGTGTGAAAGAGATTGGTTCAACCATAAAATAGCCAAGATGAGCTGCACCTGCAGTGTCTTTCCATTTATAAATATGACAAATAGTGAAGTAGCTGGCAATAGTTTATGAGTTTCTTTCATTTTGTAAGTGTGTATAATAGCTTGAATAGCCAGCATGAGTGTCTTATAACTTGTAACATTTGTGGACCATCAAATTTCTACGTGTTCCACATCTACCATCTTGATATTTTAAAATTTTACAAATCTATGGGTGAAACCAATCTGTAGTTTTGGTTGATTTGATTTCTCTCCACCTTCATTTTGGAACTTTGGATGTGATATTGACCTTCATCCTCAGCACAGCCGTCATTAAAAAAAAATCTACAATTTTTTTTTTTATTCTTTTAAATGAGCGACGAATACACCGTGTGCGTCCATCCAAAGCGCCATGCCACGTTTAATAAGAAAACTCTGTTTATTCGTAATATTTAATTACAATCCAGCACTTGTAGGACATTAATTTATATAATATTCATATATTAATTTTAATTAACACTAAATAAAATATAATTTATTGCATTAATAAACTATTTTACTGTATTAAGTTCAATGAATACATAAATAATATTTTTTATGATATTATATTTACGATCTAAACTATGTATTTTGAAAGCAAATACTACTTCTCTACAATTTTTTATATTTATAACGTACGAATGGCTTCAATATAAATACATGTACATCTATCAACTTGCATTTCTTCTGTTATAGTATAAGCAAGTAATAAAATAGTTTCGATCCCCGTACCACGTTATCTGTAGTCAGAAATCCATAATAATTAATAAAGCTCATGGTACAGGGCGGTTCTTTGTCGGCTCATCAAACGATACAAGCGCGACACAGCATACCACGAAGTCATTTCTCGCTCCGATAGCAAAACGCTCCATTTGCCTTTACTACGAATTTAGCGATTTTTGGAATTCTATATCCGACGACTTTATAAAACTGCTTTATGAAATATTCAGCCGATATTACTATTTGAATAAAGGATTTGAGATTGAATATAATCTAGGTATAAGAAGAGACGAAAACAAAAAAAAAAGTTTAATTAATATTCGTTAAAATACTGGGACCGTACATTACTTACAAAGCATTTTTATTATTCCAGCAACTGTCACGAGCTTAAAATTTTAACTAATTATTTTCTAATCAAATATGATAGGATCGCATATAAAGGAAATGAAATGGGCGCGTCGATATGTCAGCAAGGCTCTGGTGGTCTGAACACCACATCCCGCTGGGATCACATACCGACCTGTCCTACCACCATGAAATACCTCATCAACAATATACAAATACCCGAACGATGTTAGCAATTTTTTTTTTTGTTAAAAATTCTCATAACATAATCCAAGTATATAAGGAAAATAACTTAAAAAAAAGTTTAGCTTTATTATAAAGCCTTTTAGAATTATAAAACAAGACGTCTAAAAACTTATTTTGATTAGAATCGTTTTCATCATTCCGATTCGAATCTAAAGCAAATTGAATCGTGGTCCTTTCTAAATTTAAAAAAGGAAAGGAACGTTGGCGCCAACGCGCCCACGATGTTCTTTATTTGAATGTCTGGATGCATTCCTTCGTGTTTTTCTCAATGTTTTAAATATGTTCAGAAATACCAAAATGTGATTTAATCGATTTTATAATCCCTTGCTTGTTTATTTATATATATATATATATATATATATATTTAATAATTTATATTTTCGTAATAAAATATTCGATCTAGCGCATGTACACGGCATATGCTTTTAATAGGTGCTTTAAAAAAAAGTTTTAAAGGAACAGTTCATGTCGACTATGAAATTAAGGGACAATGAACGAATTAGAAAAAATAAGGTTTTATGTATATCTAACTGGCTGTATAATTGTAAGCCCAGTGGCACTTAAAGTCCCATCCGCTCAGTTTGTCGCAGAATGCACGTCAGAATTAGTGAAGCGGTGATTCAAAACGCAACCGTTTAATTCTTTCTCCTAGAATTGGATTGCTCTAATCCTGTAAAAAAAACACAAAGACATTTGGACCGACAGCAATCCTTGCTAAACGTCTCCGAGATGTTTGTTTGTCCGACTGTAAAAACAGTTTTTGCGAATTTCTAAACGAAAAAAAGTAAATCCCTTGACAAGCAAAATGATCACTACCATATCACAATGGGAAAACTTATTTATGTTCTTTAAAACTCTTAAAAATTATTTCTGATTTATTTACGATATATTTTCATAGGATAATTATAAAGATGTACAGTCAGCATGAAAGGTAATCGTTGTTTCCACCAAATCGGTAACTGAAGCTATCGTTTTAAATTCGACGTTGTAATTAATTGCTAAACATAAAATACATAAATACACTGCGATATAAATTTGTATATTTTTTATGTCATCATAAATTAATAAAATATTATCATGTTGTAACCTTAACAGCTTATTCTCATCCGTACTTTCGTTCTGAAACTATTAAAATTTTAGAACGTAAAATAGAATTAAACTTTGTTAAGTTATTATAAATAGTGATTTTAATTCCATATGCTTTCATATATTATCCAATTTATCCGTGTAAATATTTAAGGGATTGTTAAAGTTTCATTAATTAAAGAACATCCAAGAACGACTTTCGTATCAATAATGTTTGACTGATAGATTACTATATTAATTTAATAAAAATCAACACGATCACAAACATTTTGCTTTTTACACAATTTTTTTCTAGGAAGCCACAGCATAAAAAAAATCTACATTTTGATTCTACATTAATGACAAGTTTAACTGTCAATTATGACTCATTATCAATAATTCAATCAACAAACTCCTTCGTTTTTTCTCCACACAGTACAAAAGATTATAAGTAATTCGCCCAAAAAATAAAAACTTTGATATTGGCAAAATATTCCACGATCCTGGTGCGAATTAAGCCATAGCATAAAATATATATTTCAATTATCTTTTCCGGTTCAAACCATGCCAACGTGTTAGTGAAATTTAAATCCAATCCAAGTTGGCAGTTATTTCCATCGTGTCCGAGTTATCACAGAAATATTGAGACCGAAAAAATGTTTTATTACAAACATAAGTTTACAATGTTCGAAGTCATAGTTTTCGTATTATAAAACTCAAAAACCACTTTTTTACATGTTCTAGATTTCTGAGGCAAAGTTTATATTTTTAATAGTATAACATAATGTCTTTACACGCTGAATTGACAGCGTATCTTATAAATGATTACTATCGATTTCCTTTAAAATCACCTAAAACTCAAATTACATTTGAAATTCTTATCTTATATAAATGTAATTATGATTTAAATTCAGTTTTTAAAATACCAACATATTGATGTAAATTATACTCAGTTACTGTAAACAACAATTCCATAAATTATGGGACTTTCATTTGACATAAAAACCGAAACATTCGGTTTTCTTTAAAGAAAAATTCGTCAAATCATTGTAATATTCTAGGCGAGTAGGTTTTAATTAAAATCACATTATGGACATGTAAAGAACTACCGAAACGTCACTTAAATTAGTACTGGCTCGTTGCTTCCGAATTGATTAAAAAAAAAATACTTACGAACGATTACTTTGTCATTTTGTAAGCAGAAAAAAAATAGACAGCATGTCTTCTATTAATATAATACCCGTTTTCTCTTACAATAATCCACTGAAACTAAACATTATAATAATGAAATATGGAAGTAATCTAATTAGTTATATCTCAATATCTCAAGTAATATTTACACCATACTATTGTCTTTATAACTTTTGTATTAGTTTACTGTTTATATATTATATATGTACATGTGTATACCTGGGTACACTTCTTTGTTATGCGCAAAAGTTTCTCCGACGTGTCGCTAAGAACGTCCCTACTTGGGGGTAACTGATGCGGACAGAGACTTCAGTCTTTGGTATGTACAGAGTAGCTGTAAAACAGAGCTCGCCATTGATAATAAACGTAACTAAAAGGCAACGCATTGAATTTAGTATTTTTATTTCATTTTAATTCCAAATATTTTTTCATTTTACTCATATTTTTTTTACCAAATATCTTATAAGAAATAAAAAGCGTTATGTGCGACTTTGCTGCCTCTGTGCTGTGAGCTGTGACGTCATAGTACAGTCACATACGTTAGTCGTCTTTAGCACGCTCTCTTGACCCGCGAAAGAGAGAAATTGTTTGGAAAATGGCCGTCGCAGCGTGTCCGGGCTGTTTGCTTCAAATTCGTCAGATAACTAGTCCGCCCTACTTTATACCTAATTCTATTTCTACCTACATTAAAAACCTATTTTTTAAATCATATTTAATCTCTTCATATAAAACCATATAGAGGCAAGATTATCTTACTTGATCGCATCCTAATTGTAATAGTATTTTAACTAAACAATATTATAATTTAATAAGACATCCGTCCATCAGTTACGTCGTGAAAGCGTAACGTACGAATAAAGTTTCACTGTAAAAATAGCATTCACGTTAACCGTGAACCGTTGAAAGGAATTTTTAACTTACATCATTGTAAAATGAATTGAGAACAAAGTGTAAATTGAATTAAACGATATAAATAAAAACGTTCCACTTTTAAGTGAGATAAAAATTTCTACGTGGCAATAATAGTGTTAGGACCAGCTGAGTGTTGCAGTGTACACTCTTAGATCATTTATTATCACGCCGACCGGAAGGGAGGCTGGGGTTGGGATGTGGAGGAATAAAGCAATTTTCCCTGAAGCCGGTTTAGGATAAACGGGAAAAACATATTAATGAAATTTAACCAGTTTTAAAACTGTCTATAATGTTTATTTAGTGTACGTTATTTTGGTCACGATATCAATTATTCTATGTGATTAATTTTCATATAAAGTTACTATATTTAAATGGATTGAATTTAATGTTTGATATTCATTTAGATTGCTATTAGTTAGTAATATTTACGTAAAACGCTAACCAAAACCTCGAATGGTTGCCGAAAAATAATTTAATTTATATTCGATGTAAATTTAAATTAGTCTTTGATGTTGTTCCAATCTGTTCTCGACATTATCAGTATATTTTCAATGTCATTGCCGTTACACCCTCGTCTTCATTTCAATGACTGCTTGAGAAAGTTTTGATTCGGAATTTAGGATTCAAGGTGGTGATCCAGCTCACCCGTCCATTATTCATTAACGAACATTCAAAACATAAGACATTTTTTATTTTTATTACTCAAAAAACAAAACTTTATTTAAAGCCACGAACAATATTATATTTTTATTAATTCATTTCGTACAATCGATATTGAATGAAGTATGGTAAATTTGTAGTTATAATATATATATGTATATTTAAGTATGAAATATTCTTTATAATATAATAAAACAGGATTTTTTAAGAGTTGAGTGGGAACAAGCCCGTCCAATTTATCCGTAACAGTCAAGCTGTTATCCGACCCTTTTAATTACGCGCTTCCTTAAGGAGTTAATGTTTTGCTTACCGAGTTTACCGCTTCATTTCCTCCGTCCGAATATCCTTATGCTTTCACAGTTGTATTTAGATATCTATATATCTCTATGTACATGGCTCACGATGTTTTTGTGAAGAAATCTGTGGGCATCAAATTTATAATCTATTCTCCAAGCCAAGTATTATGTTAAAGCTCTGTAATATTCCTTTTAGTTTTTCATATGTCAGATGTCACAGCGTAATCAGTCATGATCATGTACAGAGTATTGTCATTGTCGTAGGCTGTTCTAAGTAGCAGTGCAAACAGTAAAGAAAGTGGCTAACATTGCGTGAGAAGAGCTCACTTGAGATGTGTTACATAACGAATCTACCTCACAAACACACAGAGAAAAACCCACACACACGACATGTCCCAAAACGAGGGTGGGGGCTCCACTGACCCATGGCGCCTTCGATTTGTTACGGCCAAAGAAACACTCTGCGCCACACGGAAATGTCTAGAGACGATATCACCTTTTGTCGAACAAAACATATAAATGGCATCTATGTCAGATAAATAACGCATTATTATATAGAGAATAGTTTGAAATTATTTCATTTCTAACTAAAAATTTCTTTTTATATTTGTACCTAAAACTTAATAAGAACACAAAAAACTTCTCGAACTATTCTTATTATGGTAGATATTAAGTCCGCGGTACTTTCGTTTCGTATATATTTTTTGATATTTTTTATTTATTCGATATATTTTTATAACGTCTACTAGCCTCGGGTTTTTATGAAGGTCCTGCATCAGCGTTTTCGGATGTTATGGACTTTATGGACAGTTCCATGGACTCCCATAGTACGCTGTCATGTTTTATTCAAATTGTTTATCTGAGCATTCGTTTATATATTCTTCATACCTTTTTTTACTTTAAGATATGTTAGTATATATACGTTTACGTATGTTATTAAAAGGTAATTAGTGTGCTTTATTTGTACCTCTGTTATTATAATGGAATCCGCATTGTCTAACAATACAATATCTAATTATATCAAATAATTTATCAAGAGTAACTCCCTAATAACTCAAAGACAAACGCATGCATGTACCAACAGAAACGTTACCTTTGTTCGTAAATTAAATTAATAAATCCTCTTCCTAACTCCATTTGATCTGTTTTCATTTGTAACTTAAAAATTATTATTTATTTATTTAAATTAAGTCTCGCTCGCTTTTGTTTTTTTTTTTTAATTTTATTATAATGTTTCCTCGCATTATTAAATGTCTTTCTCTGAGCGTGACGGCTCTCGGCAAACATGTTGCTTATGTTTTAATTAAACCTTATTTGTTGATATTCCGTAGTATTCCTTTAATTGTAGGACTTTAATATATTTTATACAATATATGATTTTTCTTATGTTTTGAGCTTATCTAATAATTACGTTTGGGTATCAAAGAAAACTCACTCGCAAGATCTGTGCTGTATATATAGGTATATATATACCTAACATTTTAATACGCAAGTATCATGATACCACTTATAAAATTAGTGTGAGTTCACAAAGACGGAGAGATAGTGATAAAAATCCGACGCTAAAGTATGTGGTCTATATCGAAATTTCCAATATCCATGGTGGTGGGTGGTGGGTGGTGGGCTGTGGTGGTGGGTGGTGGTGGCGGGTGGTTAGAGGCGATGTACGCGGCGCCTGCAGCCAGCGCCCGAGATAAGCGACGACCGACGCCCGTCCTATGAAATTATAGCACCCTCCTGACTCGCCTTAACGGTCTCATACCTGGTTATATTTATCGAAATGATATTAATTAATACCGCGAAATACTTCGTATATCGCCCATTATAATATAATTTACTAAACTAATACAAATAACAAATTATATTAACGAACTTTTTCAACGTAATAAAAAAAATATATAATATTGAATTCGCAGTATAAATATGTAAGAAAATATTAAGTTCAGCTGATTTCTTATATGTATATATATATTTTGTTAACATGGAACGTGACCGCGAGCCTGAGGGTGTTTGGGTCGAGCTGTACTCCGGGCCATTTGTCAGTGACAGGACGTTACCGAGGGTGGTCCCCACATTCCAGTGCGGTCTCTACGCAGCCGTACAGCCTTCCTAAGTGGACATTCGCAACGCAATTATAATTCAAATTTAGATTTACTTATCCCTAGCATTTCAAGGAGATGTATTAGGTAAATATAATCGATTATCAATCGAATTTCACAACCTGTGCTGACGGTTGTACTTGTACGAGAAAGTTTCTGTCTGAATAGCTTCTAGTATAGTAGAATTTTTGAGTACGGTGAAAGTGTTTCTCGCGAGCACTTCATTCAGTTGTATTTAAATTAAATACAGGGTGTTGTTTTATTTTCTACACGTAAGAAATTGTTTTGGTCTACAGTTGCTATACATGTAGCTACATACTTTATACTATATCATAGTATCGTGTCATTTGCTAGCGTATCGTGTGCAAATAATTTGGCAAGGATAACCCATACAATCCCATGAGATAGTGTTATTTATAGAAATATAAACATTTGGATTTATAGCACCGTTACGAACAGCTTTCCTATGTTTATTGTACAGTGAGGATACATTTCACAGGGTCTTGGGGCTTTTGGGGGCTAAGTTGGAGTTATATTGTATCTTTTTATATCTTAATGTTATCTTTTGTTATAATAATATATAAAAGATAATGGCAATGACAGAAAGATACAAATATCACGTGACTAGATAGAAGAGACGCAAACGAAAGCAGAAACAATAATTATTCTCATATCTACATGCGTGATATAAAATCGATCGTGATAATAGGAAAAATCAATTAATTATCTCGTTTTTAAGAAATACTTCTGGCTAATAATAATTCTATCCGACAAAAGGCTCTCACGGACTCTTTAATTTGCATTGAGATGGCCAGATCTGTTCCAGGCTTTATGTCATTATTCAGTTTTTATCGGAATTTTTCTTAGGAAACGATTTAACTATTATTCAGTATGATTAAAGTAATTTTGTGACGTCATATAAAATTAGTATTATTATTATTGATATATTAACATTTAGACATGACATACCTATATTATATAGTAGATCTGAAGACTCAGGGAGATCTAAAAATATAAAATCCTAGGAAAAGGGTATAGGAGTATAAAATACTGTTATTTAACATAATATTTTTGCATTTTTAAGGCTGTTGAAGAGATTAAAGCTCTTTGTGTTCACTTTAATCTCGAGGCTGTATCTTTCTTGAATATTCAATCTCATTACTCTACACGCTAAAGGTTTAAGTTCTAATGGACTGACGTCGTGTAACTTACTTAGTATAAGAACTCTATTTAATTTGTAATGAGGCTTTATCATTGTAATGGCAGTGTCCTGCAATTTACGTAAATTGTTATGATATTTTGTTGATCTGTGGCCAATGGAGAGCTTGTGTAGAGTTTGTATCAAAACTCTATTAATCAACACCTCGAACGACGATCAGCCAATCGGAGCCGACGATAAGGGCCCTTCACACTGCAGGCGAGAAATACGACACCTTTGTGTTCAAATCTTAAAAGAACACAAAATAAATCATCTATCAATGTAAAATAAATCCTGTTTCGTATATTATACGGTTCAAATTGATTTGAAGCCGGAAGGTGTGAAAACTGACGCCTATAAGCGTATTGCTGGCCACGCTACAAATGTCCGAAAATCGATTCTATTGTAAATGAATACAATCGAGATTGGCTTGTGCGTTTAACATATAACGGATAGCGTTTATGAAAAATGGGATCTATGTGTATTTAATAGGGTTGGTTTTAAATCGTTGTTGATGGTGTTAAATTTAACACCTAGTGTCTGTTTTGCGCGCACCGCTACTATTGGTGGATACGGATATTGTTAAGATTGTAGATAATGGGAACTATTGGTTGTATTTGAAAATGGAATGACTTGGACTTAAAATTCTTTTTCCGTTCATGAACTTCGAAATAGGTAGAGACTCTAGTTGTAATTCGTTCAATACCAACTAATCAAAAAATATATGAATTTACTACATAAGAGGAATGAAAAAAATTTCAATAACTCCTTAGTTAATTCCTGAAATCACACAACGCCATTTTATAATATTCGAAATCTTGAGAGGATTGCCATTTTATAGATTTAGGTTTTTTATTCATTTATACTGTTTTTTGTAATAAAAATTGTTAAGTAAGTTATCACGAAGTTTTCTTTCAGTTTAATAACACGATCTTTAAGTCCGTTCCATTTAATGAGAATCCCAATCTTACAATATAAAATAATTAAAGTGTCAATTTTAAATATATCTATACGTACAACTTTTTCAAAATCTGACATCCATTATTTTGACTTCAGTAAGCTAATTTACCTATATTTAGTTATTTTGTATAGATTATTTAAAACTAACATAACGACAAACAAATATAACCAACAATAAACTAATTATAAGAGAAACAGAATTGACTAAAACAATTAATACAAACGCCATTGTGTCACTGAAATGCTCTATATTCTCTCCGCTAACAAACTTTAGAACTGTTCGAAAATCGAATATCGATTCAAATTATTGACGGACATTTGAATTTAGAACGTCACATTTTTAATTGGCTCCCCTTTTTTAGGGCTGTCGCTATCACGCAACGATGGCTTTTAACTTTTTAATTTCCCGACACAATAGACAAGGACTGAAGAGTCTGTGGTCGGCTCTCGTCTATCCGAACGTATCGCATTACAATGTTTAGGAACATGATTGTGACATGGGATGGGACATTGTTTTTATCATGGAATTACCTTCTTTTTTGAATATCAGTTACACTAACAGGTGTATCTTGATTAGTAGTTGAAAGTGATATTTATATGACGTCGGTTCGATTAAAATTCATGCTGGTAATGTTAGGTCGGCTTGCATGAAAGGAAGTAGATTATTATGACGATAGCTGACGTCTTTGTGGGGAACAGATTTCTTATATTATTTTAAGACATAAAGAATAAAGAATAAAGAATGGATACTGATGAGTTTTATATATCTTTTTACATTTTCTTTATCTGCGAGTTCATTAGCAGCGTTCATTGCAAGCAATAAAACCTCAATTATAACACTAAGAAATTTAAAAAGATTCATCTGGCACGGTCTTCCAAATGAACCGTAAGTTCAATGTCAGACGCTTGAAGCGCTAACTCAGATCACGTTATCGACAACCCTAATTTTCCTAAGGAGTATTTTTTTGACATTTAATTATTTTCTTACCAGAATATCTTGCTTATTTTCTTGACATGTAAAATTAAAATGAATATAATTGAAGCTATCTCATTCCATATTATTTTATTAAGAATAATAACTTAACAATCTATTAAATTTACTTGCTGTACAAAAGCGCACCATACACAGCAAAGGGGCTGTCAGAGTGACGTTTCATTTCAAAACATGAAAAATATAAATGTCAGTGCAAGAAAGAAGTGCAACACTAGTTTGATAAAAAAGATAAAAAAATAAATCATAATCGTTATAAAGTCCATGCGGTTAATAAAACTCGCCGTGGTGTTGGAGCTATGTGTGTTATGTTGTCGGAGGTTTAAATAATGTAGCGGGACGCTCGCTGCGTTCTAGGCGCCGGCGAGGACAGGACAGAGGTAGAGATTACTTGTTATTACAAACATATATTATAATGTGCTACAGTACACAATATTCTATGAATACATTTAAAACACTTCTCAAACATGTATTGCTTGATTAGTATTTTGCGTTACAAAAATAATATAAATAACAAATTTAATATCTATATTTCTTTTCAGCCGTTGTTATATGTAGAGATCGCTTAAGGATTAATATAAAAATATGTTTTATATATGAATTTTGAGGTGTCTTTTAAATTGTTTATATTGCACACACTATTCTTCATAGAAGATCATTATATTGTCGAATTTCCATTAAGTTCGGATCGTTATAGAAAGCGCGTCTTCATCACTCTTAACTAAATTGTTATGTAACATATTTGACGTAAATGAGTGACAATAATGAGCCTTACAGCTTGAAGTGAGAAATTGATTTAATCAAGCAATGATTAAGTACGCTGAGTTTATTTTTTTTTAAATTTAAATTAAGAAAATTTTTTTGAAAAAAAGTTTTTAATTAATAATAATATTAAAGATTATTATACATAGTATCTGTTTGAAATGTTCATCGGAGTCTCCACGCGGTCCCTGTCTCGCGGCCTGGGTGGCGCCCGACGCTATAAAATTCGGACAGCGGCGCTGAATCCCACAGATTCCAACTTAATATTAATTGACGATCGACTAACTTCGCCGCCCAGGACGTACGTACATCCATACATCTAAATAAATGGCGTACATTTTTATAAAACAATCGTCTCTGATTAGAATTATAAATGATTCATACCTCACGTGTATTTGTATTTATCTCAAGACTTTCATTATATTGTGGTACTGAAATCTAAAGTTCATAAGTTTCGCAAAACTGAGACTAACTTATTACTAATGTGTATCTCATTTTACACGACGCTGTTGCTTCAATTGTAAATTTAATTAAATAGAATCATTTTAAATTGTACTTGTTAAACAAAGACTCTCGTTAGTAATAATTAAATTTAATATAAAAATCAATTTCATTCTTTACCAAATTCAGGTGATCATAAATTGTTAATACTTTAAATTCGCGCCATCTCGAATGGTCGTTATTTAATGAGGCCGCAAGAAAAAAATTTTAAGCTGTTAACATTATTTGATTTTCTGTTGCCACAAAAGAGGTGGCAATCGTACTAAGGGGCTCCTAAATTACAGCAAAGTATAATTAGGGATGTGCCTCAGTAATTTTAAGTTGCGGTTCCACTTCCTTCCCTATTGTTCGATATTTGAATTTTTATAAAACTCCCAACCAAGGAGTCCTAGCATACGTAATCGATTAGGATATTTTGACAGTTGCGGTTGTTTTGACGTTTTTCAGGCCGTGAGAAGCGTTTTTTGTTTCCCTCGAATGGGTCAAACTTTTTATAAAAGATAATAGAAACCGAATTATTTTATGAAGATCAACAGATCGTTGACTAGGATCGTTTAGAAATAAATAATTATAAAAATATTGAATCCCAAAAGCGACGAGCACATAAAAAAAATAATGCTATAACCTTCAAAGGAATAATTATCTTGCACGAAAACACTGTGCCTAAAGCGTATATTACATAATTGTTGTAAAAAAATATAACCATCACTTTTAAGAAAGTCCCTAGCTCATTGTGAACAGTCGTGCTTTATTGGTGATAATTAAGATTGCTTAAGACGAATCAATTAATAACATAATGTATGTTCTGGAAATATGACCTGTAATGTATAAAAACAGCATTGAACCTTATACCATTTTGTTAGAGTTGAAAATAAAATTACATATAAACTCATAAGCAATTTGTTCACAGCTCGATTTATATGGAATTTTGAAGGATTTTTTTTTTCTTTTACGTTCTGAGAAATTAATGTTAAGCAATACTGCCTTCAATAGCAATCAGATTTCAAAAATAATTTTCCAGAAATTAATTATAATTCATGAATACACTGCTAATTATATATTCTTTTCAATCTTTTATACGTCCCGTTAAATTATTCCTGAAAAACTATTAATATATTTAATAAAAAAGACACTCGATACAATGAATGCTTCCCACTTTCAAGTAATCCAACACTCCGCAGACCCCAAAAATAAAGCATGTAAACTTATTATCCGTACAATCGTTTTCCATTCCACAATACAGATAATTAATACCAACATACAAATAAGGTTCAAATCGCATTCGCTTTCCAGAAGCACCCTCTATTTCCGAACGCTATTGTCAATTGAAAAATAAAAAAAAAGAGGTAGTGACAATACGAGTATTCAGTGACGGCAGATGTCGACGTTCCAAATTTGAAAATCATTGTTGCCAGTGAAAAAAACCGTTTTAAGAGGTAATCGATACGGTTTGCTTTTTTTTCCCTATTCGAATGAATTCTATTGCTATTTGCGGTGCATTATGTTTGCTACGCAAAAATTTTAGTTTTCGAGTAGTTTAAGGGATATAGTATTAATCTATTGTTCATAATAATAATTTAAACCGATAATTTAAGACATTCTGTTCTGGTTTTGAAGCACTTTTATGTCATCCACTTTAGAAATGTACTCCTACACAATTTTTGTTTTGTTGCTAATACTTTTTTCTTAATGATTTTTCAATAGCAATATGGAGTACCTAATTGAAAACAGAAATTTAAACATGTCAGATTATAAAATTCATCATATTATTACAACTGGTTATCCGATTTCAATGAAATCGTATTTAAAAGTTAATTAAAAATCGGTTATATGTCATCCTATTTAATAATGTACTTATGGGTAAAAAATATTTCTGTGTCCGTGGGCTTCAGCCGCAAGAGGAAACCGCGGCTTACTCATGTATAATAAAATGTTCAAATTCGATATCATTTTCGGATATTGCTGCGGTATTAACTTTATGTTAATGAATTTTCAATAACTTCAATACACATATTAATTTAGTTAGAATGTATAAAAGAAAAATTCAAATTTATTAATGACAGCTATTTATTTGGTACATAAAATTACTTATAAGGTATAAACAATTATTTTAATTATCTAGATAAAAATATGTGGAATAAATTCAAATTTTGGCAGAAGAATTTTATATTAATAAAAATTTTGTCTAATATATTTTTACAATATAATGTGTTTTGTATTTTATTTCCTAATTACGTATACGATGTAAGTAACAAGGAATTCGTAAATCGTATTAAATAAACTCAAAGGCATTAACATGAAAGACGCATTTGATTCAGATTTTAATCAAGATGGCATTCAATTTCATTACAACACGAAACGCAAAGGGTTGGAAATATTAAAAAAAAAAAAATTATAAATTCTTTCGTTGTTAGGTTGGTAACAATGCTTCGTTATTGCCTACCTAATAGGTATATGTGTAGAAATTCTAGAACATCCCTTCTAAGTACATCTCAAATGCGCTTGGTCATAGCAATATCTATTTCTTGAGAGAGATTTTTTATAAATTGTATGTATATTATTTAAAGAATGAAATTTCATGTCGACATCTTGGTGCCCGGGGCCGTCTAAAATACCATAAAGCATAATTTATTGTTTCAGCAGAAGACCTACCGCACGTAAAAAAAAATGGCTTCCTGGCCTCACAGACGTCATATAAATTAATTTCTACCCTCCTAAGTATATTCACATTTATAAATCCCCATAGAGATATACATGCAATAAAATAATCATAATATTATATGCAACAATACAATGTGCAACGTCTCCAAGTGATCTATAGATCATTTTAGCTCGATCGCTATTAGTTTGGATCGAAGACGCCCCTCCCAATGGAAGTCCACTGAGCATCAGTTGGGTACAAAAATCGATCATGGAACGCCTATAAATAATCCATCTCTTTCTATCTAGTTCCTTCCACGTGTGTATCACTGTCCCGCTCTCACATTAGCGCGTCCTCTATATTTGTTCGTTTTATGCGCACGCGCAGCCGATACAATGCTCGCTCAGACTGCTTCCAGAGAAAAATAGAATGTTACAATAGTTTTATTTGACGATGTCTACATCGCGGTCTTCGTGTGCAATATTTGTATCGGATATATATATTTTTTTTGTTCCATGTCTTAGATGTCTAACATGGAAGTAAGCCGACGTCGGCGGACTTTAAAGCCCACTCTTTTTTGGTGGTATTTTTTTACGTTATTATTCCCGTCCGGCCGTCGTTTGGCGTCTTAACGGGAGTTGGTTGTGTGTTTGTTTGTATTAATGTATCGCCCCACTCGTATATTACGATTAAATTAGATTTTGAAGTCGCTGAGAGTAATATCCTCGTTCCTTTTCTTTTTCTTTTATTTCGTCTGATGTTGTTCTTCGTGCAAATGAAAATTATGTTCCTTTTAACCCCTAAAGTTCACGATCCTTATTGTACGCCCATAAAGATATGTTCATTAAGTTTGAAAACAAAACAATCATATTACAAGCGTTCGACTGACTCACCACCCACTTCGCTGCTCTTCACTAGATGGCGCTGATAACTGAAATGATTTAAAAGACACAATGAACTTAAATTACTTTACAATTTCGCAAAACAAAAACATTATAATATATTCATAATTTATAAAATAATAATTGTAAATAGTTTTTTAAGTCTCCAATCGATAATGTGGCAAAATATTGGTAGGTTATACCTATACAATAAGGATTATTTGGTTAACAAAAAAAAAGCAAAGAGGAATAGGCACAGTGATATTAATTTTCAAATTTGCATAATAATTTAATATTTAAATTAATGTTTAAACAGTGAAACTTATTAAAAAAAAAAAATACCTAAGTATTTTTCAGACGACGGTTAGAGCGTGATGAGCAACATTATTCAGAATCATCGCTATGAATTCACATAAAATGTCTTTCAAGCTTTTCCGTTTGAAATTTTTGATTTATATTATGTTATAATGAAAGTGGTAAGTGCGTATGATGAACACAAATACGAGTCCCGTTCATTTTGGCGGAGAGACACTTCATTAGTAAAATGTCAATTAAAATGATCCACATTTGATTATAGCAATTGTAACTCATATACTATATTTTGAATAAAATATTTTTTTCTCTATTGATATAATGAAAAGCCTGTACTGTAAGGCTTTTTCTCGTTATAACCATTCATAACTTTATTTAAGGTTTTCAAGAAATTAACAGGTTTCCGAATATAAGGGTGTAAGGCACTCAGGTACTACTTGGAACTTACATAAGAACCTAAAAGCTAGATGTATATATTATTTCACTTAGAAGTTAGGTCCCCTTCAGGTCCCCTTCAGGTCCCCCGGGTCTCGAGGGGCCTTCACACTGGTAGCGATGCGTGACAGAGTACATATTTTTAGATACGTCTTGGTACGATGTTCCATAGATTAGGAAATTGTATTAAAAAATAAAGACACTTGTTTCATTTATATTTCTATTTAAATAATTCTATATTTATGTTATTTTTAATATAAACAAGACAAACGAAGCGAAATATTACTTTTAGTAACACTTTAGGTTGTTCGTGTGTGATGTAATCTAAATCTTCTATATTCCCTTGTCAAAGAATGCATTTAAAATAAGTATGTACGTATTGTTGTCGAAACTTACGAGTAATATTATTTATAAAAATTTTAATTTTTTTTTTTCAATATTAGGCATATAAAATAAACAAGTCTTTGAGTCTGATTTATATTATTAAGACTGGACTGGTATAAAATCGAGTGAGTGTATTTCAATATTGGGATGATAAAATAAATTTTACTACACGTCATATCTTAATATGAGTTTTAACTTTGTTGACAAATTGTTATCAATGTGTTATCTAATTCCCACAGCATGAATATCGAAGAGCCGACCGTATTAGTCGATAAAACGTACTCAACACACTACTGTTAAAAAACTTTATTCTACCAATAAAATGCTAACAGTTCTATATAACGAAATCTTTTTGGGATGTGATCTCTATAGCAAAGCGGGTAAGGTGCAAATCGGTGGGCCAACAACCCGGCCACCCACGGCGATTTTCTCCGAAAACATCCAAGGAAATAACACGCTAGTAGAATGCTAAACGAGTAATTAGTGACGGAATCAGAACGTTTTATGTGATCATTCAAAAACCTGAATTACATAAGTCTTAATTAAAATAGGTTATTAATTTGTATTATATGTGAAGCAATACTAAAATATACATTATATTTGTTTCTTATAAACGCGATATACCCTTGTAACACTTCGGTGTTTGGAGCTGGAATGTCTTGGGAGATTTTAATTTCTATGTCCAAGATTATTTGATTTCCAAAACATTTACACGCCAACAGAATGAAAATGTTGCTAAAGATAATTTATAATAAAATTTTATATAAAAAAATTTTTTAAACATCTTTCTAAACAAAATTTTTAAATCGGATTTAGAGGTAGCGACGTGGTGATTCGTTTTTTAATTTCAGCTTCTTACTACCGTTCGTACATCACATCGTTCCGGATCACTGTGACTTCACATTAAAATTAATAATTTGTCCATTCATTGATATCTCTTCTCTACGCTAATCTCTTAGTAGCTATATCAATGTACCTACTATGTAATTTTCATTCTATTTCCGTTTTCAATGAAGCAGACAACTAATTATTTCGTCGTGGATTAGGTACACCCTGACAGGGATTAAGACGAATCGATACAAAGCCTCACGATGTTTAATAAGAAAGGAAAAATAATTACTCCCCAATAATTTCGTGCAAAACAGCACTCCAAAACAGGCGAGTGTTATAAAAAGCCCACAATTTAAATTCGCAACACTCTCAGACACCTCCACCTTCGCAACCGAATTTTCTGATCATGCTTCCTAAGCACTTATTAAAACATCTCGAATCCCCTAATACGAATTTACACTCTTGCCGCAATGAATAACCTCGGATATTCCGTCTAAATCGAATACAACCCGGCTCCCAGGATAAATTGGACAAGGTTCCTTTTTGTTTGATATAATTTACTTACAAGAGGCGGTGTATTTTCACTGAATATAGATCAGTGACGGTTGCACTCGAAACATGAATAACACAATGTCTGCGATTTGTTGTCACTTAATAACGTAGGAGTTTGTTGAATTCAAATGATTTAAAATATGTTTTTAAGTTAACATTGGATTAGAATATGAGGAAAATGTTGCATTTCAAATAGCCGAAGA